>NW_027248498.1:41268-315503 GCF_031021105.1 Erythrolamprus reginae
GGAATAATTACACTGGCTATCTGACATTGAGGGAAAGTACCCCCCCCCCAAAAAAAAAAACCTAGGAGAAAGAGCCAACAGATGTAGAAATTCATCAATGATGTTGTAAAAGGGGTAATTGTGTAATGAGGGGAAAGTTCAAAGAACGGAGTCGGAAAGTTAACAAAAACATAACGTAGTTTGTATCTGAAAGTTAACTCAGTAACATGTATATATTTTATGTCCTGTCTCTTTGGTTTCTTTACAATGAAGGTTTTTTTCTTTTTATTTTTCTTCCAGACTCCTTCAATTATTCTCACAAAGGAGGGGGAGGAAGAGGAGGAGGAAGAGGGGGAAGGGCAGAAGGAGGAGGAAGAAGAGATGAAGGAAGAGGAGGGGGAGGAAGAGGAGGAGGAAGAAGAGATGGAGAAAGAAGAGGAGGAGGAGGAGGGGGAAGAGGAGGAGGAAGAGGAGGGAGATCTTCTAGCCCATCCTCACGCAGGAGGCCCTCCACCATCCCAGACAGCTGGCTGTCCAACCTCCTTGGAAGCCTCAATTGATGGAGCCTCCCACACAGACATCAGTGCTTCAGACCCTTGTTTCTACCCACGACTGGGGCAAGGAGAGCTCCCCCTCTACCCCGTGGCCTGGCTCTGCCGCCCGCCCCGCCTTCCTCACCTGAGCATGAGGTTCATCAGCTGCAGCCCTTCGCCCTTCAAGAAGCGCTCCCGGTTGGAGCTGAGCATCAGCGAAGAGCAGAGCGAGTCAAAGAGGTTCTCCATCATCTCCTGCTCCTCCGCGGGGCCTGGGTTGTGCCGCTTGAAGACCTGTCCCGAGAGAGGGGGGGCACAGCAGAGAGAGGCCTCAGCAGACGGCCTACCTGTTGGTGCTCTGTACAAAACAGCTGGCTTGGCAATGCATAAACAAGCAAACAAGGAATGCTTGAAGTCCTATAACTTGAAGAGGTAGTGTTGCAAATGGCCACAAGAGGGAGCCAGAAAGCAGGATTGTCTCTCTCTGCTCTCTGTTCCTTATGACGATTCACTGTGGCTGATGTAGTAAGCTCTGTGATAATTTTGATGGTAGTTTAATGGATTTGTAAGCTGTAATGTATGTCTGATATGTAAGCCAGAGACAGGCTTGCAATATCATTCATTCATTCATTCATTCATTCATTCATTCATTCATTCATTTATTTTCATTTCTATGCCACCCTTCTCAAGGCGATTCAGGATGGCGTATAACATTATAAATGTAACAATATGTAAACAAATCTAAATTACTATAAAAATGTTTATACAAATTGCTAAAAAGTATTTAAAAAACTCAGATACAGTCATACACATTCATCCAATTCAATCGTGCATAGTATTGGCTGGAGACAATCTCATCACTGACAGCCCCCAGGGGGGTCTTCAGAGCTTTATGAAAGACCAGGAGGGAGGGGGCGGTACGTATCTCCGGAGGGAGTTCCTTCCAGAGGGCCAGGGCTGCCACAGAGAAGGCTCTTCCCCTAGGCCCTGTCGGACGGGATTGTCTGGCCGATGGAACCTGGAGAAGGCCGACTCTGTGGGACCTAACCGGCCGCTGGGATACATGACGCAGAAGGTATTTTTATTGTATGGAGAGTTATTGACTGATTTGAATGTGTATGGCTGGACTGTTTAGCTTGACTGTGGTATTTCAACCACTAAGTCAACCACTAGCTTGTCCATCCATATGGGTTGGCATGAATGACTAGTATGCGTGTTGTCGAACTGTTTTTTTTTTAAGTTTTAATTAGGATTTTAAAAATTGCTTGTTTTTTTGTCTTGACTTTTTAATTGTTTATTGTTATTGTAATTTTATATTGTTGTGAGCTGCTCTGAGTCCTTTGGGACTGGGCGGCATAGAAGTCAAATTAAATAAATATTTCTAAAGTAAACACTATTTCAGTGATGTTGTGGTCAGCTCTAGCCCAGCTCCTGCCCCAAGGACTGTGGGTGTGGGGGAGACATCCACATGCTGCAGGCCTGTTTTGCCCCCGGTGGAATCTGATGATGAAGGCTCCTCTGACCAAGAAGACATGAGTGACAGGGAGGAGGAGAGTGTGGCAGACAGCTCAGAAGGAGATCAATTCTCTAGCTCGTCCTTGGATTCGGAACAAGAGTTAATGATACAGCCACGCATGCGGAGAGCGATGCATAGGCAACAACAACTGAGAGATTATTATCAAAGAAAATGAGGCCGCCTGTGGTTGGGTGGGGCTGTGGTCATTAGTGAGGCTGCTATAAAGAGCAGCCTATGGGTTTGGCCATTGTGGAGGATTATCTGATCGTTGTGTTTCGTGACTGCTTTGCTGAATTTGACCTTTTGTGTGCTGATTTTTCCTCGCTTTGAAACTAACCCAGAGCAAAGTGTGTGTCACTTTGTGAAAAAAGAAGGACTGTGAATTGCCTCACAGCTGCAAGCTAAGTATCACAGAACTGATAAGGGACTTGTACAAATTACCAGTTTGTTTGGAGACCAGTGCTCTTTGCTATACCAAAAGAGGGCTTGGGTTAAGTGAATTTTCAAAGAATATTGTTTTGAATTTTCAAACGTCTGTGTGTCTGAAATTGGTACCTGTGAATTTTTGGGAGGAGTCCACCAGAGAGCCCGACAGAACAAGTGATGGCGAACCTATGGCCAGGATGTCACAAGTGTCACACGGAGCCATAACAGCTGGCACGCGAGCCCTTGCCCTAGCTCAGCTCCAACGGGCCATGTGTCCGCCTGGCAGCCCAGGGTCATTGATCAAATAGCCATTTGGATCCAACCAGGAAAGATACGTTTGGTTTTTAGCTGTGACGAGCGTTCATTGTGGGTTTTAAATTGCTCTGTGCTGATTTTAAGGGGTTTTATATGGTACTGTTTTTAGGGGGTCTTATATTTTACATTTAAGGGGTATTTATGCCTTTATATTTGGTTGTAAGCCACCCAGAGCCCTTCGAGAGTGGGCAGCATATATAATCCAAATAAGGTTTTCAGGCCCTGGTGAGGAAAGGGGGGTGGGGGGCTGCAGCCCACCTGCTTTATGCAAGCCAGGAAGGATCCAGAAAGAGCATTTTCAGGTAGTGATTGACTTACCATCTCATTTGAATGCTAAGTCAATCACTACCTGAAAATGCTCTTTCTGGATCCTTCCTGGCTTGCATAAAGCAGGTGGGCTGCAGCCCCCCACCCCCCTTTCCTCACCAGGGCCTGAAAACCTGCTTCGAGTCCCCCCTCCCCTCAGCTTAAGCCCCCATCCCCGGTTCTCCCCCATCCCCCGGGCCAAGCCAGAGGCAGCAAATGACTCACCGACAACTGCTGGAGCAGGACGTCGATCCCATCTAGTTCCCCCAACATCTCCCGGTTGTCTGCAGGAAAGAGGGGAGGGGGCAAAGGTCAGATATGACAGCCGATGCGTAATAGTTCAGTCATACAAAGCAGATACATTAAAGTGTATAAAATAGTACAGTCATACCTCGTCTTACGAACCTAATTGGTTCCGGGAGGAGGTTCGTAAGGCGAAAAGTTCATAAGACAGAACATTGTTTCCCATAGGAAACAATGTAAAAGTGATTAATGCGTGCAAGGGGGGGGAATCGCAAAATGGCGCTCCGCTGGACGTCGCTGCCGCCGCCCGGCTGTCACCTTCCGAAACAGCCGGGGGGC
Organism: Erythrolamprus reginae; assembly: GCF_031021105.1. Classification (NCBI taxonomy): domain Eukaryota; kingdom Metazoa; phylum Chordata; class Lepidosauria; order Squamata; family Dipsadidae; genus Erythrolamprus; species Erythrolamprus reginae. Next base: position 44,926 of record NW_027248498.1, read on the forward strand.
TTCTTGACGTTCTCCCGAACGCTGAACCTGGAAGTTCGGGTTCCGGAGGCCGCCGAGAAGCGCCCGGCTGTTTCAGAAGGTTACAGCTGGGTGGTGGCGCCCGGCGGAGTTCCGTTTTTACGATCGGCGGCGGTGTTTTCGGCCGATCTGGAGGCTGGAAAGGAGGTGGGGAATCCCAATAGGGAATTCCATGGGCAGAGCTTTGACATCACAAAGACGTCCTTCCTGGAGGCCACATCAATAAATCAATCAATAGATCTCAATACATTAACAATACTACAAGCCTTACTTGTACAGCTTATAAATACATAAACTGTCATTGAACACACAGTTCTTACTACAGCCGTCACAATGAATCAGCACAAAATGAGCAGAAAAACAGAGAACCACGCTTCTGGCTCCCTCTTGTGGCCATCTCCAGCACTAACTCTTAAAGCCATAGTGCTTCAATACATACAAGCATTCATTGTTAGCTTGTTTACGTATTGCCAAACCTGTTATGTGCATAGTGCTAACATGAGTCCCTTGGAGACGCGTGGCCTAGATATTCAAGTAATAAGTAAGTGAGTAAATAAATAAACAAACATCAGCTACCTCCAATGACAATCGCAACACCTAAAACCAATAGGGCTGGTCAGAGAGATGGGAGGGGGTTTTGGGGAGGGGGCAGGCAGGTCCAGGACTCACCATCTGTGTTCTGGAGGAGGATGGCCAGAACTTCACTGCAGTAGAGTTTGTTGGCATCAAAAGGCATCTTGGCCTGCAAGAAAGGGAAGGGCAGAGCAGCCGGTCAAGAAAGGCCTTTCGCATCCTTCCTGTGGCCAAGGAACTCCGGTCTTGGAGGGACTTGGTTGGTCTTTGGGGTGGGGGCCCAGCCAATGCTCCCATCTCACCTTGGATGTCCAAGTGCCGCCTCTGTGTTGGTTGAGGCAGGCAGGGTTCCCTCGGGTCCCATTTGTTGGGGGTCAAGGGAAAGGGAGGGTTTTGCCTTCTCTTCCTGCTCAAGATGCCCATGGACAATTGCGGGGCCACTATGGGACACAGAATGCTGGACTCGATGGGCTTTGGCCCCATTCAGCAGGGCTCCTCTTTGGTTCTTATTTTTCTATCTCTACTTGTCTATCTATCTGTCTATCATCTCTCTCTCATATTCTCTCTCTCTCTCTCTCTATCTGTCTATCTATCTATCTATCTATCTATCTATCTATCTATCTATCTATCTATCTATCCTCTCTCCCTCTATCTCAGTATTTCTCTTTCTTTTGCTCTCTATCTATCTATCTTTTGCCTTGGGTCCCATTTGTTGGGGGTCAGGGGAAAGGCAGGGTCTTGCCTTCTCCTTCTGCTCAAGATCCCCATGGACAATTGGGGGGCCACTGTGGGACACAGAATGCTGGACTCAATGGGCTTTGGCCCCATTCCGCAGGGCTCCTCTTTGGTTCTTATTTTTCTATCTCTACTTGTCTATCTATCTGTCTATCATCTCTCTCTCATATTCTCTCTCTCTCTCTCTCTCTCTCTCTATCTGTCTATCTATCTATCTATCTATCTATCTATCTATCTATCTATCTATCTATCTATCTATCTATCTATCCTCTCTCCCTCTATCTCAGTATTTCTCTTTCTTTTGCTCTCTATCTATCTATCTTTTGCCTTGGGTCCCATTTGTTGGGGGTCAGGGGAAAGGCAGGGTCTTGCCTTCTCCTTCTGCTCAAGATCCCCATGGACAATTGGGGGGCCACTGTGGGACACAGAATGCTGGACTCAATGGGCTTTGGCCCCATTCCGCAGGGCTCCTCTTTGGTTCTTATGTCTTTATGCCAACCGTTTGCACATTTTCAGCCCTGGCCTTTCATGTTCAATGAAATGCTCCCAGGTGTCCAGTGTATTTTTCCCCAACCTGTCACTTTATAACACCAACCACCTGTCAAGCTGTTGCAGAAGTTGGTGATCAACCAACGGGTGGCCACACTATCTCTAGAAGGCCCCGGTGTTGATGGGAACTTGGGTGATTTCCAGGAGGGAACAGATGCAGCCACAAAGCCTCCTTTCAAGGGGTTCAAGGCCATCCTATGCCCACCCACCTGGGCGGAAGCGGAAGGAGGACCGCCGTCGCTGCCACAATCTGAATGGGCAATGTGACAGGTTTGTGAGTGGAGGGGAACAAGGGAGGTGAACTTTCAACTGGGTGGGAAACTCAGGGCTCCGGCAATAAGCTGGACCCTTGCGGAGGGCTTTGATTCGGACTCTGATTTAGTTCGGATGCTACCTGGAACCTTGAGGTCACCCTTTGACACTGGACCGACTGGACAGTCAGTTGTCCAGAATAGCATGTAGGGATGTTCAGCCTTAGGAACTTTAAGACTTGTGGACTTCAACTCCTACAATTGGACACTACCTGGGGAATTTGGGCCGTTGAAGTCCGCAGGTCTCAAAGCCGCCATAGGTGCCCACCAACAGATAAACAGAAGGGCCCTTGCAGGTCATCTAGTCCAACCCCCTTGCCCAAGCAGGAGACTCTACATCCACCTCTACCCAGGCTTGAACTCACAGCCTCCTGATTGTGAGGCAGGAGCTGCCACAGCAGCAGAGGAACCGTCAGAGAACAGGAGGCCAACACTCACCTTCAGCCTCTTGAGAAGCCACTGCATGAGGCCCTGCTGGACAGCATCCGCACACACCTCCGGCCGAAACTCTGCCATGTTCTCAATGATGGCTTTGAGGAGGAGGAGGACACAGAAGACACTGGTCAGTCCTCAGTTTCCAGTGTTTCTCTCAGCAGGCTTATCCCAACCCAGCAGGGTCCTCCCCCCTTGTCCAAGACAATATTTCCCAACTCTGGCCCCTTCCAAGAGCCTGGGCTTCAACTCCCAGAATCCCCCAGGCAGCCCTGGTTGAGAAACACCACCCTAAGGCAGGGCCCAGTCAGGCCTTGAAAGGCCCAGGCTGGAAACAGCAACAGCCTTCGGACTTATATCCCGCTTCACAGTGTGTTACCAGCCCTCTCTAAGTGGTCTATGGAGAGTTAGCCTCTTGCCCCCCACAATCTGGGGCCTCATTTGACCCACCTCGGAAGGAAGGAAGGCTGAATGCTATTGCTATTCATTCCTTCCCTCTCTCCCTCCTTCTTTCCTTTCTTCTTTCCTTCCTTCCCTCCTTCCCATCCATAGCAATAGCAATAGCATTTAGACTTATATACCACTTCCCAGTGCTTTCCCAGCCCTCTCTATGCGGTTTACAAAATCAGCTTCTTGCCCCCAACAATCTGGGTCCTCATTTGACCCACCTCAGAAGGAAGGAAGGCTGAATGCTATTGCTATTCATTCCTTCCCTCTCTCCCTCCTTCTTTCCTTCCTTCCTCCTTCCTTCCTTCCCTCCCTCCCATCCATAGCAATAGCAATAGCATTTAAACTTATATACCACTTCCCAGTGCTTTCCCAGCCCTCTCTATGCGGTTTACAAAATCAGCTTCTTGCCCCCCACAATCTGGGTCCTCATTTGACCCACCTCAGAAGGAAGGAAGGCTGAATGCTATTGCTATTCATTCCTTCCCTCTCTCCCTCCTTCTTTCCTTCCTTCCTCCTTCCTTCCTTCCCTCCCTCCCATCCATAGCAATAGCAATAGCATTTAAACTTATATACCACTTCCCAGTGCTTTCCCAGCCCTCTCTATGCGGTTTACAGAATCAGCCTCTTGCCCCCAACAATCTGGGTCCTCATTTGACCCCCCTGGGAAGGAAGGAAGGCTGAGTCAACTGAGATTTGATCTGCCAACTACTATCTAACCACTGCGCCACCAACGGGTTCCCAAATTACCCAGAGTATTATGAACACCGTCCGCCTCTTCCTTCACGCTTTCATCCAGGCGCTCCAGATTCTGCACCAGCAACGCTACCACCTGCCCGTCCACCTGGGTGAAGAAGGAGGAAGGGAGAAAAGGGCAGAGTCAGGGCAAGCGGGATGGAGAAGGGCCGGTCAATCTAAGGCCCAGACAGTGGCAGACGGGCAAGAAACCCAAACGCAGGAGAAACGAACAGGGCACCACTGAGGGATGCTTGGATTTAGTACCAGGGTCTTTGGGTCAAAGCTTTGATCTCTGCAACCCCCGTTGGGTGACGGTTCCCCAAAGCATCTGAGGGCAGGATGAGAAGGAACGGGTGGACGATGACTAAAGAGTGAGGATGCATATAAGTCCAATAAATAAATAAATAAACAAACCTAAAAATAAAGAGAAATTAGTAGTTGGTAAGGCCACACTTGGAATATTGTGCCAGTAATGATTTAAATCTGACCAGCTGATGTAAGGCTTTAAACCAAGTGTGTGGAGAGGGGCGGCATACAAATCTAATAAATTATTATTATTATTATTATTATTATTATTATTATTATTATTATTATTATTACTACTACTACTACTACTACTACTACTACTACTACTAAACTGAAATGCTGAAGCAATGTTCCAATGCTTGGAACAAACGTCCAGCAGTCGTGGTGAGTCAATCCAGAGGAATTGAATTGAAAGATGCCTGGGATAAACATAGATCCATCCTAAGATAAAATACAGGAAATAGTATAAGGGCAGACTAGATGGACCAGGAGGTCTTTTTCTGCCGTCAGTCTTCTATGTTCCTATGAGGATGAGTCAGTAGAGTCACTGCCACTTTAAGATTTATAAATATAAACCTTAGTGGTATTAATATTACTTTATGAACCCTTGGTAAGGCCAAACTTGGAATCCTGCCTTCAGTTTTGGTCGCCATGATGCAAAAAGGATGTTGAGACTCTAGACCAGTGCTTCTCAACCTTGGCCGGTTGAAGATGTGTGGACTTCAATTCCCAGAATTCCCCAGCCAGCTGGGAGTTGAAGTCCACACATCTTCAAACGGCCAAGGTTGAGAACCCCTGCTCTGGAAAAAGTGCAGAGAAGAGCCACAAAGAGGATGAGGGGACTGGAGGCTAAAACATACGAAGAACCGTTGCAGGAACTGTATGTATAAAACTGCACGTAAATCATTCCTGTATGATGTATGTGCCGTCTGCTTTTCCAACTATCAGAAATGTAAACAAAGAAAATAACGGTGTGTTTTCTTTCCTTCCTTTTCTCTTTCTGTCTCTTTCCTTTCTCTTCCCTTTCTCTTTCCTTTTTCTTTCCTTCCCCCTCTTTCCCTTTTTACTTGTATCTTTATACAGTGGTACCTCGAGATACGAGTTTAATTCGTTCCGGACCTGGGCTCTTAAGTCGAGCAGCTCTTATCTCGAACGACTTTTCCCCATAGGAATTAATGTAAATAATTTTAATTGGTTCCAGCCCTCAAAAAACTCACAAAGTTAGTCTAAATTATGCAGAAAAACATGTTTTTAATGAAGAAATGTACATGTACATATAAATGAATAATGAAGTTTCTTTCACTTAACTTGTAAACTTTCTTAAACTTTTAAATTTACATATGTTCAACTTCTCTGCCACCCAATCCTGTAGGACAGAGGTCCCCAACCCTTTTTGCACCAGGGACCGGCTTTAAGCGATCAAGAGAGGAATGGGTGAATGAATGGACGGAGGGTGGGAAGGAAGGGGTTGGGGGTTGGGGAGGTTCTGGAAAGCCCCCCAGGCCGGCAGCGACCTTTTAAAACAGCCGCGCCGTTTGTGAGCTAACTCCTGAAGCCAAACGCTAAAGGCGAACTTCCGCGTCCTGGGCTCTCAGCAAGGGGGTTGCAGGAGAGACGTGGCAGTGTTCTCTCAGCGGAGGCTGGCGAAGGTGATATTCAATGTCGGGGGCGCACGGGCGGTTGCGCGCGCTCCCTATCTCCCTGCTAGCCCACTTGGAATGTGAAATTCAAAACAGCGTTGGGATCCCCCCACCCCCAGCAGAAGCCAAGGACCCCCAGAGTGGGGTGGCAGGGGAGGCGACCGCCTCTCCACTCACCAAGTGCCGGGATACGAGCCGAGAAGAGCCGGGCTGGCTTACTTTCCTTCCTTTCCTCGCTGATGCAGAGCCACTCGAACAAAGCGTCACACCCCCCTGACGCTTTTGGTGGCAAAAGAGCCCAGCGTCGCTTCGGAAGCCACCGAAAGTGTCAGAGGGGCGCGACGCTTTGTTCGAGTGGCTCTGCATCAGCGCGGGAAGGAAGGAAAGTAAGCCAGCCCGGCTCTTCTCGGCTCGTATCGCGGATTTGAGCTCGGGAGACGAACAAAAATGTCTCTCCTCTCCCAGCTCTTATCTCGAGTAGCTCTTATCTCGAGCAGCTCTTATGTCGGGGTTCCACTGTATTGCTTTTTTAAATGTTTTCTGAATTGTATTGTTGTTTTACATGTCAATAAAAATTTGGGGGGAAATAAAAATAATTAAAAAATATCCCACAACAACCACAATATCACAAAAACCACAAAAGTTAAAATTAAGAAATGTTGAATAAGGACTAAAAGCCAAGAGGGCAAGTGACATGGAGGCAGGGACCCTTTTTTCAAACCCCTTCATCCCCTCCCAGAATACAGTGCAACCTTATCAGGACTCCAGCCCAGCTGTCAGAGGTGGGTTTTAAGGCTCTTGCTAGAAAAATTCCCCAGACCAAGAGAATAAAAGCAAAAGTCTTTACAACATAATATAGAATATGTAGAAAGATACAGAAAACATAGAACACATTTGACCAGCATGATCACACAGGGACCCGGAGAGGTCATGGGAAGGGTACCCATGCGCCTCTGAAGGTAAATTACTCAACTACAAGGGTCATCTCATATAGGTTTCTTAATGCCTTGTCTACACCCCTTCCTTTTGTCCACAGTCTGTCCATATTTGGAGTTGTTGTTCTGTTATTCCACCATGTTTCATCATAGTTCTTAGGAACTGACTAGCTCACTTGGCTTGGAGTATGGGGGTCACCTGGTCCTTATCATGGACATCGTTCCTACCAATTTCATATCCAAACATAGACATGTTTTCCTCCTGCTTTGCAAACCCTTCCTGGCAAGGCCTGCTATTCCTCAAACCCAGGTTTGGAAGTTCAGTACGTTAGAAGAGTGATTTTATGGGCAGTTCTGTGTTAGCAAAAACTTCAGAAGAGAAGGATTTAGGGGTAGTGATTTCTGACAGTTTCAAAATGTGGTCGGGCAGTAGGAAAAGCAAGTAGGATGCTTGGCTGCATAGCTAGAGGTATAACAAGCAGGAAGAGGGAGATTGTGATCCCCAAAGACGGGCTACAAGAATGGTGGAAGGTGTGAAGCATAAAACGTATCAGGAAAGACTTCATGAACTCAATCTGTAGAGTCTGGAGGACAGAAGGAAAAGGGGGGACATGATAGAAACATTTAAATATGTTAAAGGGTTAAATAAGGTTCAGGAGGGAAATGTTTTTAACAGGAAAGTGAACCCAAGAACAAGGGGACACAATCTGAAGTTAGTTGGGGGAAAGATCAAAAGCAACGTGAGAAAATATTATTTCACTGAAAGAGTAGTAGATCCTTGGAACAAACTTCCAGCAGACGTGGTAGATAAATCCAGTCACTGAATTTAAACATACCTGGGATAAGCATACAGTGGTACCTCAAGATACGAACCCCTCGTCTTACGAACAACTCGTGATACGAACCCGGGGTTCAGAAAAATTTTGCCTCTTCTTACGAACTTTTTTCGAGTTACGAACCGGCGTTCGGAGGCTGCTGGGAAGCTGTGCGGCTGTTTTAAAAGGTGACAGCCGGGCGGTGGGGCTTCCCAGAAGCCTCCCGAACGCCGGTTCGTAACTCGAAAAACGTTCGTAAGAAGAGGCAAAATTTTTCTGAACCCCGGGTTCGGTTCAGGGGGTGCTGGGAAGCCCCCCAGCCCGGCTGTGACCTTTTAAAACAGCCGTGCCGCTTCCCAGCAGTCGCCGAAAGCCGGGTTTTTGCGGGGGGGTTTTGGTTGCACGGACTAATTGACTTTACATTGTTTCCTATGGGAAACAATGTTTTGTCTTACGAACCTCCTCCTTGCACCAATTAAGTTCTTATCATGAGGTATTACTGTATATCCATCGTAAGATAAAATACAGGAAATAGTATAAGGGCAGACTAGATGGACCAGGAGGTCTTTTTCTGCCGTCAGTCTTCTGTGTTTCTATGTCTAGGCCCTATACGTTTCTTACAGCTCTCCTTTAAAAAAAATATTGATTTGTGTACAAAATTCATATGGTTGTCCATTCACTCTGTGTGACTCGGGGCAGCTTACAAAAAAACTAAAAACCAGAATGCAGGCATAAAAGCAATCGTAACCGTCCGCCGCACATGGGTCAGAGAAGGCAGCTCTGCCAAATTAACCAATAAATAAGCAAGCGGGGAGGGAAGATGGCACGGGAGCCAAGTCAGGCAGAAGAGCAAATTAAGTTGAGGTCGGGAAAGCCCCCCCCCCCTTCTGTCCAGGAACCGGACGGAATCTGATCCGCCAAGCACAGGGGGGAAGCAGCTCTTGGTTGCCAGCCATTGATTGACCGCCCAGGAAAGGTCAGCTGCTGGCTGCACACAGCAACCACGGAGAAGGAAGCGCTTTGAGTGCGCGGCACCTGCTGATGGGACGAGCCCCATGGGCTTTGGTGCCCCAGCAGAAATGCCACCACCCAGGGGCTGAGAACTGCCCTGCCAAAAGGTGGAAGGAGGCATCGGTGGACGAAGCAATCAGATATTTCATCTACAACATCCCTTTTATTTATTTATTTAGTTTTATTTATTTATTGGATTTGTATGCTGCTCCTCTCCAGAGACTCGGGGCGGCTAACAGCAATAATAAGACAGTGTACAATAATAATCCAATACTAAAAACAGTTAAAAACCCATTAATATAAAAACCAAACATACATACAGACATACCATGCATAGAATTGTAAAGGCCTAGGGGGAAATAGCATCTCAATTCCCCCATGACTGACGGCAGAGGTGGGTTTTAAGCAGCTTACGAAAGGCAAGGAGGGTGGGGGCAATTCTAATCTCTGGGGGGAGTTGGTTCCAGTGGGCGGGGGCCGCCACAGAGAAGGCTCTTCCCCTCGGCCCCACCAAGCGGCATTGTTTAGTTGAGGGGACCCGGAGAAGACCCACTCTGTGGGACCTAACTGGTCGCTGGGATTCGTGCAGCAGAAGGGGGTCCCGGAGATAATTGGAAATTGATTGGAAAGGGAGCTCTGGAAACGGAGAAGGAGTCAGAGCAGAAGGGGAAAACGACCTGTTGGGAATGTTTGTTTTGTTTGTTTATTAATTAGAGTTGAAAGGGACCTTGCAGGTCATCTAGTCCAACCCTCTGCCTAGGCAGGAAACCCTACACCTCCCCAGCCTAATGACATTCCAATCTCCTCGTGAAAAAGTCCAGAGTTGGAGAGTTCCCAACCTCCAGTGGCAGGCCGTTCCACTGGTTGATCGCTCTGACCGTCAGGAAGTTCTTCCTTATTTCCAGGTTGAATCTCTCCTTGGTCAGCTTCCATCCGTTGCTCCTGGTCTGGCCCTCTGGTGCCCTGGAGAATATAGTGGCCCCCTCCCCTCTGTGGCATCCCCTCAAGTACCTGTAGACTGCTATCATGTCCCCCCTGGACCTTCTCTTCGCTAGGCTGTCCATGCCCAGTTCCAGCAACCTCTCTTCATAAGTCTTGGTTCTAGTCCCCTTATCATCTTGGTTGCTCCTTTCTGCAACTTCTCCAGAGTCTTTATGTCTCTTTTGAAGTGGGGTGACCAGAACTGGATGCAGTACTCCAGATGTGGTCTGACCAGGGCATTATAGAGTGGTATTAATATTTCTCTGGTCTTGGAGTGTATCCCCCTGTTGATGCAGCTTAGGGTTGTGTTGGCCTTTTTGGCCACTGCTGCACATTGCTGGCTCATGTTTAGTTGATTATCCACCAAGACTCCAAGATCCCTTTCACGGTCACTACTGCTATGTAGGGTTCCTACCAGACTGTATGTGTGTCTAGGTTTTTTTTACCTAGGTGGAGGACTTTACTCTTCTCGACGTTGAACATCATTCTGTTAGTTTGGGCCCCCACAGCGTTAATCTATCTAGGTCTTTCTGTATTTTGAGCCTGTCCTCTAGGCAACTTGGAGATATCTGGACTTCAACTCCCAGAATTCCCCAGCCACGATATGCAGGCTGAGCCTCAGTCCCTTGAAGCAGCTGAGCAGCCCTTAAGGCACAAGCACAAGGGAAGAATAATAAGCCCACCCAAGCTTTCCACATTGCAAAAGAGGAAATTGCCAGTCCGTTCAGCCCCTCAGACTGGGCACCTTCCCCCCATGGAAACATAGGAGACTGACAGCAGAAAAAGACCTCATGGTCCATCTAGTCTGCCTTTATACTATTTCCTGTATTTTATCTTTGGGTGGATCTATGTTTATCCCAGGCATGTTTAAATTCAGTGACTGTGGATTTACCTACCACGTCTGCTGGAAGTTTGTTCCAAGCATCTACTACTCTTTCAGTCAAATAATATTTTCTCATGTTGCTTTTGATCTTTCCCCCAACTGACCCCAGATTGTGCCCCCTTGTTCCTGAATTCACTTTCCCATTTCCCTCCTGAACCTTCTTGAACCCTTTGACATATTTAAATGTTTCGATCCTGTCCCCCCATCTGAGCGCTTTGGCAGGCGGGGCCCTCGGTGAGCCCTGAATTATCCTGGCAACCTGGGCTCCGGTGGACAGAGTCATTATTTCCACGGAAGAAAAGAAAGGCAGGGAAAGCAGCCGCTCGCTCACAATCGGAGGCGCTCAGAAGGCCCCGCGACTGTCAATAAGCGGCAGAAGACAAGAGCCGAGACAAAAGGGTTTACAGCCTTCCCTGCGCCAGGGAGAATCGGGAGGCTTCACCTCCCGCGCTTCTATTCTGTGGCCAAGCGGCAGAGCAGCCTTCAGGGCGACCGCCATTAACCTCTGGAAGGCAACACAAGCGGGAGCGCCAAGCACCGACGGCCGGTCCCGTGGGAGCCACCACGAGAATCTTTGCAGCTCCGAGCTGGGCTCAGTCAGGGCCACTGTCGGAGCCTGGCGTCTTCCTCTCATCACCCAACAATCATCGCGGCTAGAAGGCAGGAGGAGGAGGAGGACTTCGAGGTCCTTGGTCCTCTCTGAACTTTGTGGTTTCTCTGCAGGTGTTTCATCACCCAACTATCAACAGTGCTGGGGGGCTACTGGGCTTTGTGGAGAGGAGGAGGAGGAGGCATAAGAAGAAGAGGAGGAGGAACAGGAGGAGAACAAGGAAGGAGAAGGAGGAGGAAAGTAGAGTCTTTGGTGTTGGGTTTGGTTGTTGTCTTGAGATGTTTCATAACCCAACCAGTTAAGATCAATAGCCAGAGCATTCAGACTTATATACCGCTTCACTCTGCTTTTCCAGGCCGACAGAATCAGCATATTTGCCCCCAACAACAATCTGGGTCCTCATTTGACCCACCTCAGAAGGATGGATGGATGGAAGGAAGGAAGGAAGGAAGGAAGGAAGGAAGGAAGGAAGGAAGGAATAGTAATAGGACAAATCAAGGGAGATATTTCTTCACCCAGAGGGTGGTTGGTTGATGGAATTCCCTTCCAGAAGAGGTCATGACAGCTGTCCGCCTGGAGAGCTTCAAGGCAGGATGGGACAGATTCATGGATGACAAGCGTATTATAGAAGGTTATTGAAAGGGATGTCCATGTACCGCCTCTATGTGGGTTGAGGCAGGTAGGGTTCCCTGGGGTCCCATTTGTTGGGGGTCCAGGGAAAGGGAGGGTCTTGCCTTCTCTTTCTGCTCAAGACCCCCATGGACAATTGGGGGCCCACTGTGGGACACAGAATGCTGGACTCCATGGGCTTTGGCCTGATTCTGCAGGGCTCCTCTTATACCAACCGTTTGCACATTTTCAGCCCTGGCCTTTCATGTTCACTGAAGTGCTCCCAGGTGTCCAGTGTATTTTCCCCCAACCCTGCCACTTTATAACACGAACCACCTGTCAAACCGTGGAGAAGTTGATGGCCAATCAACGCCTTGCCACACTATCTATAAAAGGCCTGATGTAGATGGGAATTTGGGTGGGGGGAATTCCAGGAGGGAAGAGAGGCAGCCACAAAGCCTCCTTTCGAGGGGCTCAAGGCCACCTTGACAGCCCTCCCTAAACTGCCTACAGAACCAGCCTCTTGCCCCCAACAATCTGGGTCCTCATCTGACCCACCTGGGAAGGACGGGAGGCTGAGTCAACCTGGAGCCAGTGGTGAGATTTGAACTGCTGAACTACAGCTACCAGTCAGCTGAAGGAGCCTGCAGGGCTGCCCTCTAACCACTGGGGCACCCGGGCTCTTCAGTATTGCTAGAAGAGGGGGTTGCAGTGGGGGGGGGGGGGGGGCATTTGTTTATTTATTTGACTTGACTTCTTTGCCGCCCAATCTCAATGGGACTCAGGGGGGCTGGAGGGTCCCTGGTGCCCTCTGAGCTACTTTGTTTTCTTGCAGTTGTTTCATAACCCAACTAGGGAACCTTATCAGTGCTAGGGGGGTGGGGGTTCAGATGGGGGGGGGGAAGAATGAGTATAGGGTCCCTGGTGTTTCTTGCAGATGTTTGTTTCTTGAACCAACTAGGTCAGTGTTTCCCAACCTTGGCCACTTGAATATATTTGGACTTCAACTCCCAGAATTCCCCAGCCAGCAAGTGCTGGCTGGGGAATTCTGGGAGTTGAAGTCCAGATATCTTCAAGTGGCCAAGGTTGGGAAACGCTGGGCTAGGGAACCACATCAAAGACATGCTTGGCTTCCAGCCCGAGATGCCACCAGGTGCTACTTACCAAGGCGTCTATGAGGACCCCGGCCCCTTCCTCGCTTTCGTGCAGGGTGTCGATGTCCGTGAGCTCCTGCAGAAGATCCACCACCACGATGGCGACATGTGGGGGTTCAGAGTTAAGGCAAACTATCACTGTCTGGTTTGGTGCTGCAACCCAACAAGACCCACACAGACTTCAGAGGAGAATCAGAACGGCAGAAAAAACAACGGCTGCCCACCTGCCTTCCCCGTTGAGGACCTGTAGACTGCACAATGAGTCAAAAGGAGGGCGGGGAAAATATTGACTGACCGTTCACATCCCGGACATAGACTGTTTCAACTCCAACCCTCAAAACAGAGCCCTGCACACCAAGACAACTAGACACAAGGAGTTTTTTTCTAGAATGCCATCACTCTGCTAAATAAATAATTCCCTCAACACTGTCAAACTATTTACTAAGCCTGTACCACTAGTTTTTTCCCATCATTCCTATCACCCATCTCCTCCCACTCTTGACTGTAACTTATTGCTTGTATCCTTGTTTTTATTAATATTGATTCATTGCTTATTTGACCCCTATGACAATCATGAAGTGTTGGACCTCCTGATTCTTGACCAATGTCTCTTTTCTTTTATGTCCACTGAGAGCATCTGCACCAAGACAAATTCCTTGTGTGTCCAGTCACACTTGGCCTAATAATGAATTCTATTCTAAATTCTATTCTATTCTATTTTCTATTCTCATTCTCTTCTCATTCCTATTCTATTCTATTCACTATTCTAGTTACTCTAAATTCTATTCTATGTTATTTCTACTCTACTCTACTCTCTACTCTATTCTAATAAATGCAGATTATCTGCCTCCAAGTAGCTGCCCAGCGAGGAAAAGGAATAAATTGGTGGCCAATAAAAAGAGGGGAGATGCCTTGAGCTACGTCAGCCCCTCTTTTCCTTCGCTCGGGGGACATCAACAAACCCATTTGTTCTTCCCTGAGTTTGGTTCAGAAGACCACCTTTCATCTCCAAACCTGCCAAGCGATGGGCTTGTGGGAACCGGCTGCCGCTGGGCTGAATTCGCTTCCTGCTCTTTGCCTGTTGCAGGCAGCAGCGACAGAAGGGAATTTGAGCAACAAAGAGGAAGCCATGGGAGAGTGATTTAAAGATTAAAAACGGCTTTGGGTTCAAGGCTCCGGGGAGAGCAGGGTCCTCGGGGGAGCGGGAGGCTATGCGTCAAAACTCTGAAGCATGTCCTCCAAATTGATGTGCCGATGGGGAGAACAGCGGATCCTCCGCTCCCCATTTATCCTTGGCGTTTCAAACAGCAGCCCTGGGGGGGGAGGAGGGGAGGGAAGAGGGGTCTTGGCGGCTTTGGGATGAAGCAGAAAACCCTGCTCCACCCACAGCCGGGGAAGGAAACCAGGAGAAGGGCAGGGCAGGTGCACACCGCTTCCCAGGCTCGGCTACCCATGGGCCTCTGGTGCTGGGGGTGGACCCAGGTTGGAGCCTTGGCTAATCAGTCAACATCCAGGCACAGGGAGAATGCAGAGGAACGGAGCCGAAAGGGGCCTTGGCAGGTCTTCTAGTCCACCCCCCTACTCAAGCAGGAAGCCCTAGACCCATGACAGTGAGACCCTAGACTGCTATCATGTCTCCCCTGGTCCTTCTTTTCATTAAACTAGACCGACCCATCTCTTTTTTCCCTAGGAAGACGTTGGAGGGGGTCTTCTAGCCCACCGATCAAGCACCAGGAAGAGGCTTGGACAGGCAGGGGGAGGGAGGGGAGACAGATGGAGGGAGGGAGGGGAAGGCATCCTTCCTTCCTTCCATCTATCCACTCTTCCACCCTTCTCCCTTCCTTCTTTCTTTCCTTCCTTTTTTCCCTTTCTTTCTTTCTCTCTCTTTTCTTTCTCGTCCTTATTTATTTCCTTATTTATTTATTGGATTTCTCTCCGGGAATTCAGAGAGGGGCGTAATAATAATAACAGAGTTGGAAGGGACCTTGGAGGCCTTCTAGTCCAACCCCCTGCTTAGGCAGGAAACCCCACACTACTTCAGACAGATGGTTTTCCAACATCTTCTTAAACACTTCCAGTGTTGGAGCATTCGCAACTTCTGGAGGCAGCTTCTGTTCCATGGATTAATTGTTCTGATTGCCAGGAAATGTTTCCTTAGTTCTAAGTTGCTTCTCTCCTTGTTTAGTTTCCACCCATTGCCTCTTGTTCTACCTTCAGGTGCTTTGGAGAATAACTGGACTCCCTCTTCTTTGTGGCAACCCCTGGAAAACTGCTATCATGTCTCTCCTGGTCCTTCTTTTCTTTAAACTAGACATGCCCAGTTCCTGCAACCATTCTTCCTGTTTTAGCCTGCAGCCCCTTTATCCTCTTTGTGGCTCTTCTCTGCACTCTTTCCCAAGTTTCAACATCTTTTGTTTTATATTGTGGTGATCAAAACTGAATGCAGTATTCCAAGTATGGCCTTACCAAGCCATTATCCTATATTATAGAAACATAGAAGACTGACGGCAGAAAAAGACCTCCTGGTCCATCTAGTCTGCCCTTCTACTATTTCCTGTATTTTATCTTAGGATGGATCTGGGTTTATCCCAGGCAGGTTTCAATTCAGTTCCTGTGGATCATTTCAGATAAGTAGCTGTCCAGTCTCTTCTTAAAAACTTTATCCAGTACTGTAACTCCCACAACCTCCGCAGACAACTTCTGTTCCACTGGTTGACCTCTCTCACTGTCGGAAAGTTCCTCCTTATTTCCAGGTTGAATCTCTCCTTGGTCAGCTTCCATCCCTTGTTCCTAGTCTGGCCTTCTGGCGCCTTGGAAAACAGCCTGACCCCCTTCCTCCTCTCTGGGGCAGACCCTCAAATATTGGAAGATGCTCTCCTGTCTCCCCTGGTCCTTCTCTTCGCTGGACTAGCCATGCCCAGTCCCTGCAACCGCTCTTTGTAGGTTTTAGTTTCCAGTCCCCTTATCATCCTGGTTGCTCCCTTCTGCACTTTCTCTAGAGTATCAATGTCTTTTCCGCAGTGTGTTGACCAAAACTGGATGCAGTATTCCACGTGTGGCCTTACTGAGGCCTTATAAAGTGGCCTTATGGCCAATGTCATCTCACATTTCTCGTGGCTGAGCAGGGACAGGACCAGTGGTATTTTGTCTCCTTCAAGGCTGTCACCAGCAAGGCCTCCATCAATTATGTCCCTCCACCTGACCAGCCCATCCAAGCCAACCTTTTAACAAATGACATGTTGCTGAGGCTGCTTGAAGCCTTCAGAAAAAACCTTGGGGGAACGAAACTGTCAAGGCCACAGAGCTGCTTACGTGGAGGAAATATTTCTAGATAAATTTCCTTCGAGTCTGCTGCTGTTGGGTTTTTAAACTGAAGAAAGTGGGTTGTTTATTGTTTTTATTTTTTTTGCAGAGATCAGCACTGCATAGTTCATGCACAAACAACAAAAAAGCAGGCATGGAGGTGCCCTCCCCCCAAAAAAAAACCCCGGGGGGGCAGTTGGATGTTTTCAGCTTAGAAACATAGAAGATTGACGGCAGAAAAAGTTCTCATGGTCCATCTAGTCTGCCCTTATACTATTTCCTGTATTTTATCTTAGGATGGATCTATGTTTATCCCAGGCATGTTTCAATTCAGTGACTGTGGATTGACCAACTACGTCTGCTGGAAGTTTGTTCCAAGGATCTACTACTCTTCCAGTAAAATAATATTTTCTCATGTTGCTTTTGATCTTTCCCCCAACTAACTTCAGATTGTGTCCCCTTGTTCTTGTGTTCACTTTCCTATTAAAAACACTTCCCCCCTGGACCTTATTTAATCCCTTTGACATATTTAAATGTTTCAATCATGTCCCCCCTTTTCCTTCTGTCCTCCAGACTATACAGATTGAGTTCATGAAGTCTTTCCTGATACGTTTTATGCTTAAGACCTTCCACCATTCTTGTAGCCCGTCTTTGGACCCCTTCAATTTTGTCAATATCTTTTTGTAGGTGAGGTCTCCAGAACTGAACACAGTATTCCAAATGTGGTCTCACCAGCATTCTATATAGTGGGATCATAATCTCCCTCTTCCTGCTTGTTATACCTCTAGCTATGCAGCCAAGCATTCTACTTGCTTTTCCTACTGCCTGACCGCACTGTTCACCCATTTGGAGACTGTCGGAAATCATTACCCTTAAATCCATCAACCTAGCTTGATGAGGATGTTATCCCTTCAGTCATTCTTTGCGTCTTCCAATCTTGCCCTTCCCAGCATCACCGCTTTCTCCAGTGGATTCACCTCGCAAGACGTGGTCAAAACAAGCAAGACCTGCAGTTTGGTGCTTTCGCCTCCCAATGACAGATCGGGTGTGTTGTGCTCCATTGCTTGCTTCTTAGTTTACTGTCCAAGGAATTCTCAGGCACCACAATTCAAACAAGTCCGTTTTCTTGTTTCTGTAAGGTCCAACTTTCACACCTAGAGGTAGCTGTGGGGAGAACGTAAGAAGCCACGTCCCCCGTTGACTGCACCTCGCTCTACAAATCCACAAATTAAAATGCACCCTGGCCACAGAAGGTCCCACAACCGACGGTGAGTTTTGGCCCAGCCAAATTAACCACGGACTCTTCTGAATGTAATTGCTCCTCCAGTGAATTCCGCTGCATGGCGTAACCAAAGCGAGGCTGCGATTTCGGATTTTTGCCTCCCAGTGAGATGCCTATGGTTCAATGCTCCAGGGCTGGGAAGGTACAGTGGTTAGAGTACAGAACTGCAGGCTAACTTCAGCTAACTGCTAGCTGTAGTTCAGCGGTTCAAATCTCACTACAGGCTCAAGGTTGGCTCAGCCTTTCCATCCTTCCTTGGTGGGTCAAATGAGGACCCAGAGTGTTGGGAGCAGGAGGCTGATTCTGTAAAACCACTTAGAGAGAGATGGAAAAGCACTAGGAAGCGGTAGATAAGTCTAAGTGCTATTGTCCTTCCTTCCCTTCCCTTCCTTCCTTCCTTCTTCCTTCCTTCCGAGGTGGGTCAAATGAGGCCCCAGATTGTTGGGGGCAAGAGGCTGATTCTGTAAATCGCTTAGAGAGGGCTGGGAAAGCACTAGGAAGCGGTACATAAGTCTAAGTGCTATTGGTTGTTGGCCTCCTTTGCTGTCCAACAAATGGGTTTCCCGTTGCCTCACTGCTGGCTTGACCCCTCCCATGCCGCGTGGGGGTGCCTCGTGGGTGCATGCACGTTGGAATGGAAAAAAACATTTTGGATGAGCCATGAAACATCCTCCACCGCTTCTAGGCCTTTTGGCTAAGATCAAGTGTAGAAACATCTTCCAGAAAAAATCAACCCAGTCCGATTGCTGTGGGGGGAAAGACCCCTTGGAGACCTCATGCAGCCCCTTCAAAGGAGCCTCTCTTTCTTTGTCCTCAAAAGACCTTTTTCTCATTCTGAAATCTTTTATTCTTCTTGTGGTTGTGGTTGTTGTTGTTATTCTGCCTTCTCCCCCAGCCTGTCTTTCCTCCTGGCCAAGACAACATTTCTAAACAGAGTTTTTCCACTGTTACTTATCAGTTAACTACCAAAGGCAACAGGCTGACATCAGACGGATGGCAGTTGGGGAGATTTGTGAAATGTCCAAGGGAGCCTTGCAGGCAATTCCCACAAAGCCTTGTTGCTTTTTCCCTCTGCAATTCCAGGCCAACTCAAGATAACAGAAAGACAGCTGCGGATGAACCTGGCAGGCAGAGGCTGCCCTAATAGCCCTCGGGGGAATAAGGGCCGGGGGGAACACCTGGCCTGCTAACCTGAACAGAGCAGGCGTCTCCAACCTGGACAAATTTGAGCCTTGTAGACTTTGACTCCGAGAATTCCCCATCCATCCTCCATCGCATTTCCCGAACCAACCTAGGGCTAAGGAATTTCTTGACAGTGAGAACAATTAACAATTAACCAGTGGAACAGCTTCCCTCAAGAAGTGGCGGGTGCTCTAACCCTTGAAGATTTCGGGAAGAGACTGGAGAATCATTTGTCCAGGGCGGTAGAGGGTAAGGCTGTTTAATCTTGGCATCTCCAATAGATAGATAGACAGATATAGACAGATGGTAGGTAGGTAGGTGATTAGATAGACAGACAGATGGATGGACAGATAGACAGACGATAGATATAGATGACAGGTAGGTGAGTAGGTAGTTAGGTAGGATAGGAGGTAGGTAGGTGAGATAGAAAGACAGGTATGAGAGCTAGCTAGCTAGGTAGATGATAGCTAGCGAGGTGGAATAGGTAGGTAGGTAAAAAGATTATAGATGGATGGGTGGGTAGGTAGGTAGATACGTAGATAGGTAGATAGATGGATGGATGGATGGAGGTAGGTAGGTAGATGATAGTGACAGAGAGACAGACAGGTATAATAGCTAGCTAGGTAGGTAGATGATAGATAGATAGATAGATAGATAGATAGATAGATAGATAGATAGATAGATAGATAGATAGATAGATAGATAGATAGATAGATAGATGGAGGTAGGTAGATGGCAGATCAGATAGATTAGATTAGATAGATATATGGTAGATAGATAGGATAGATGGGTAGGTACATAATAGATAGACAGAGGCAGGCAGGCAGACATATTAGAGAGTTATAGTAGGTAGATAGATAGAGAGAGAGAGAGATAAAAAGATAGATAGATAGATAGATAGATGAGATATAGATAGATAGATAGAGAGAGAGAGAGAGAGAGAGAGAGAGAGAGAGATGCAGACAATTCAGTTCTAATTTAATGAAGGAGATCAAACCTTCCCAGGCGGGCTAACAGAGGGGAGGGGGAAGGGTCTCCCAGCCATCCTCACTCACCTTCCCCCCAATAGACCCCACCAGCCGCCTTGGTTTACCTCTCCCATCCGGCCACCTGCACATCAACCTCCTTTTGTGCCCAGATGTAACTGCAGGCACATCCTTTGGAGACAGCCAGTGGACCCCCCACCCCGCCCCAGAGATTCCTCTCTCCCAGGCCCCACCCCACACGAAGGCAAGAGCCGATCCCCCCCCCCCCCCTCCAAGAAGGATATCGGTGTTGTCGTGGCCGAGCAGCCCCAGGAGGGAGTGCACGGCGTTGAGTTCCACCAGGAGGTGGTACAGGTCCGGCATGGTGGCAATCACGTGCATTTCTTGGACGATGTCGTTGAGGTCCAGCTCGGAGTCCATGAATCTGGGGGGAGAGGAGCAAGAGGTCAAGCAGGGTCCGAAAGACCAAACCGCCCCATTCCAAGATGAATCTGGCCGCTTGCCCCAAAGATGCTTCTCCCAAAAGGCAACTGGACCCATTAGACGTTTCCCCTGCAGAAGAAGGAACAAACCCAGGGAAATCCAGCTGCCTATGGGAAGAGGCAACTGGGGGTTGACTTTTAGGGGTGGTGATTTCTGACAGTCTCCAAATGGGTGAGCAGTGTGGTAGGGAAAGCAAGTAGGATGCTTGGCTGCATAGCTAGAGGTATAACAAGCAGGAAGAGGGAGATTGTGATCCCGCTGTAGAGAGCGCTGGTGAGACCACATTTGGAATAATACTGTGTTCATAGAAGATTGACAGCAGAAAAAGACCTCATGATCCATCTAGTCTGCCCTTATACTATTTTCTGTATTTTAGGGTGGGTATATGTTTATCCCAGGCATGTTTAAATTCAGTTACTGTGGATTTATCTACCACGTCTGCTGGACGTTTGTTCCAAGCATCTACTACTCTTTCAGTAAAATAATATTTTCTCATGTTGCTTTTGATCTTTCCCCCAACTAACTTCAGATTGTGTCCCCTTGTTCTTGTGTTCACTTTCCTATTAAAAACACTTCCCTCCTGGACCTTATTTAACCCTTTAATATATTTAAATGTTTCGATCATGTCCCCCCTTTTCCTTCTGTCCTCCAGACTATACAGATGGAGTTCATGAAGTCTTTCCTGATACGTTTTATGCTTAAGACCTTCCACCATTCTTGTAGCCCGTCTTTGGACCCGTTCAATTTTGTCAATATCTTTTTGTAGGTGAGGTCTCCAGTAGGAAGCAGTAGGAAGTGGTGGAAAAACATAATTACTTCTTTATTCTACTACTACTACTACTACTACTACTACTACTACTACTACTACTGTCTATACCAGACCTGGGCAAGGGGCGGCCCTCCCGCTATCTGTGACCGGTCTGCGGAGATCGGGGTCCGGTCCAGTGCGAGGATGAAAGAACTCACCGGGTCTGCCAGGACTCCTCTGGTTCCTGCTTTCCTGATGAATGATGAGGAAAGCAGGAACCGGAGAAGTCCCGGCAGACGCAGTGAGCCTTTTCATCCGCGCACTGGACTGGACCCCGACCTCCTACCGAGAGTGGCCAAGAACAGAAACCACGCAAACACTCCAGTGCAATGACTGTGGTGCACCGTGTTGCCGTAAAGCAAACAATTAGGGGTCTGTAGAGTGGGTCTGGGGGTTTAGGTCAGGCTGGGGTCTGGGTCTTTACAGTATTGGGTGGAATTGTGTTAATTGTATTAGTCTGGCCCTCTAAAACCATCCCAATTTCTCATGCGGCCCCATGGCAAAATTAATTGCCCACCCCTGGTCTATACTATACAATAAACTAGCATCTTACTAGTACCATGCTACAACTATCTTAGTTCATTAACTCACAGGAACCAACTTTTACAGTGTTACAGCTTTTTCAAAGCATACTTCCACAAACAGCCACAGCACACAGCGAACAGACAGAGAGAAAGAGCAGGGAGCACTTGCCTAGTTAAATACTTTTCGCATAATTGCTAGGTTGCTGCAGGCTCCACTGCCTCTGAATGACTCCGCATTCTTACCTGAGGCCTACTTTGTGCTTTATGATATCAACCAGGGATTTTAATTCCTGACGAAGACATCTGCTATTGCGCAGTGCCATTCATTCTTGTTTAGAAACATAGAAGACTGACGGCAGAAAAAGACCTCATGGTCCATCTAGTCTGCCCTTATACTATTTCCTGCATTTTATCTTACGATGGATATATGTTTATCCCAGACAGGTTTAAATTCAGTTACTGTGGATTAACGAACCACGTCTGCTGGAAGTTTGTTCCAAGGATCTACTACTCTTTCAGTAAAATAATATTTCCTCACGTTGCCTTTGATCTATGTTTCTATGTAACAGTCACTAAATAGACCATTATTAATTTAGGAACCCTTTCGAGGAGCTATTAGCAGATTAACAGATTTAGAAGGGACTTTGTGAAGGCTTCCGGTTTGGTGGAGATCGCGGCGGGACGTGTTTGGCAGGGCTCTGCCAGGCGATCCCTTTCTACCCCCTCCGAAGGTCGCATCTGCGATCGGATCGGGCCCGGATGGCCCGATCCATGAACAGGGGGCTCTCCTCTGCCCGAGGACCCATCGCCAGGACTCCAGAGGCAGCGGTTCGCCCCGCAGCTTCGGAGACGGGAGAACCGCTCCTCTTTGCCTAAGAGGACCGGCCAGCGCTTTCTCCCCTCACTCAGCGGGAAGAAGAAAAAACTCAACAAGTGAAAGTACAAATTTTTTTTTATTGAAAAAGAATATAGCAAAGAAGGACCTAAGGTAAAAATTTCTATTACGTTTCGTGTTTAAATTAGAAGATCGTGAAAGTTCTAAGTAAAAGTTTTTTTTCTTCAGGGCGAAAGTGAAAGTTTTTTCCCTGATTGAATACATCCGCTAACAACAGCCGGACCTAATCTTTTTTACTTTTACTTTTCCATCTTGAACGTGAACTTTGGAACCTACAAAATAATTTTTTGATTTTATGGCTTAACAAAAGAGCTTAAATTTGACATGACTATTTAAAAAATTTTAACTGCTAAAGGAAATTTGTAGAGATGACCAGAATTTGCTTTTGACAGACTTTTAAAATCATAATGTTCTGGGCTTAATTTTTGAAGCGGAGGAACACAGTCTTGCTGCCTTTTTTTTTTCCTTCTTGTTGCTCTTTTTCATAATATGAAATAATTTAATAATTATGAACTAAATGGAATCTAGAAGAGATTGAACTCACTTCTTTTTTGGATTACTTATTGCTGGTTTAACCTATTTGGATTACTTGCTGACTCCTTTTGGATTATTTCCTGAGAATCCTTTTGTTTAACATCTGCCCTGCTGCACGGATTCTAACTCGACTCCATCTTGTGATCTGTTTCTTTGTCCCTGCTTTGAATTTGGAAAATAAACTGACTTCACTTTGAACACAAGCAAGCCTTTGATTTGTTTTACTCCTTGAATTTTGAACTAAAATTAAATACAACTTCACCCTTTGAGACTTGGATCTTGATCTCTACTCTCTAGCAAAACTACAGGATTTATAAGAAGAATTTAAGTATACAACATTGTTACTGTCTTTTTGAATAATTATTTGTTTTTTTTTCTGATTTTCCTGATTTTCCTTTGACCCTTCTTTCCATTTCTGGGTATTTTTACTATTAGAAGAAGTTGAGTTTGAATTACATGCATTGTTAATAACCCTTGGGTTCCTGCTCTAGTTGAATTAAAATATTACCCCTCTTTCTTCCCCTTTTGAACAACTCTTTTTACTTTATTTTTTCCTCCTCTCTTTTTCCTTTCCTCTTCCCAAGGTCTCTTTTTCAATGCTTTTCTTCTTGTTTTTTATATACAGCTGATATTCCTTCCTTTCTTTTTATTTCTTGTCTCTTTCTTACTTGCAAAGGTTAATACCTGCTCTTTTTTCCTGTGGCATTAAATAGTAAGGTTTTTTTTTTCTTTTCTCTTCTTTGAATTTTGTTATTAATTGAATTGTTATTGAATTGGTATTGCTATAGCATAAGGGAATTTCTCTTTTTAACAAAATACACTGAATAGATTTGGAATTTATAGTAATTTTTTTCTTTTTCACTATATATAAATTGAAATCAATTCTAAAATTTGGAATAGTGGATTCTAATTTGATAATGTCCCATACTTCAACTCTTGTTAAAACAGCAAAAAAACAAACCACACCAACTACTCTTTCTCCACAAGTCTCACCGCATTCCTCCCCCTCGCACCAGGTGTTGACCATGTCAACCAAAGATAAAGACAAAGACAAAACAATGCAGTCTAGCATTGCAACTATACACGAGACTCTAAATACCTTGAAGGACTTTATGGTTAAATCACAAGAAGACGCCACTCAACAAAGAGAGGCCATAAAGGAGGAGGCAACACAACAAAGAGAAGCCATAAAGGAGGAGGCAACACAACAAAGAGAAGCCATCAAAGCTGACTTGGCAGAATTTAAAGTGGAGATGGCCCAAATGAAAGCTGATATGGGCGAGATGAAAGACCAGATAAAGCAGATCCAACAAACTCTTCAAGAAAGTGATGACCGAGTTAAAAAAGTTGAACAGCAATCTGATAAAAATGAGAAAAGAATGGACTATCTTGAAGGGAGAGCTGATGAAAGATACAGAAGATATGATGAATCTATTATCCAGCTGGAGATGCAACGAGCTTCGTACGGACTTCGATTTCAGAATATAAAAGAGGAAAAAGATGAAGATTTAAAAACGACTATGGTGGAAATTATTGGAGGTATACTCCAGGAGGACCCCATTGCTCTACTGAAAGAAATCGATGAAGTATACCGAATCTCGAATAGCTATATCCGTCGACACAACCTCCCAAGAGAGATACATATTAAGTTTACAAGAAAAGCGTTGCGAGATGAGATACTTCATTATTCAAGAAACTCCCCGCCTCAACGACAAGGAGTAGAAATAAAGATATTAAAACAAGTTCCAAGAAGTGTCAGAGAAAACAGAAGAGATTATCACTTTTTAACTAAAATCTTGATTAAAGAAAATATCACTTACCGTTGGCTTATTCCGCAAGGACTTTCTCTGACATGGCGTTCTACAAGATACAAACTGGAAAACGTAGAACAAGCCATATACTTTCTTGAAAATAGTGGTATTGGCCACTCCGACCATATGAGTAAGCAACAAGTGGTCCAACTACAACCAGCTCAACAGCAACCAGGGGAAAAATTACCAATCCAGCAAGAAGAAGATTTGGGGGCTACTGCTCAAGTAATAGAGCAGGACCAAGGTCCTAGAAGAGTTCAACCTCAGCGAGAAACCAAAAAACCCATTAAATGACAACAAATAAAGACTTAAAAATCTTTTCCGTAAATGTCAATGGACTTAACGAACCAAGAAAAAGGAAGCAAATTTTTTCTAAAATTAGAAATCAAAATGTTCAGATTGCAATACTACAAGAAGTTCATATCAAAAAAGACAACCAAAAATTACTGTTGAATCCCAAAATTGGAAAAATGTATGCTGCATTAGCAGACCAAAAAAAAGAGGTGTAGTGATGTATGTTAAGAATGCTATAAATTCCAAACAATTATATGAGGATAAAGAGGGCAGGATACTGATTGTACAAGTTGATATTGAACCTAGACCTCTAGTGGTTGTTTCTATTTATGCTCCCAATGAAGATCAAATGACGTTTTATAAAAATTTACACCAAATAATAATAGACTTAGCTATTGACAATGTATTGATAATAGGTGACTTTAATGCTATCGCGAATAGACAATTAGACCATTCAGGAGGGGGAGGCAAAAAAAAAAGGGGAAAAGGTAAAAAAACCAGAAGGAACTTGCTACCTAGTACTTTTCAAAAAATGAAAGCGGAACTATTACTAAGTGATATTTGGAGGGAAAGACACCCTCATAAAAGGCAATTTACCTTCTACTCCAACCCCCACAAAATTTGGACGAGAATTGATATGTTATGGGCACCAAAAACGGTTGCAGAACAAATAAGAGAGGTCGAGATAGATGTTAACACATGGGCTGATCACAACCCAATAGTGGTCTATATGACGATGAATAATAAGCAGAACAACTGGCGGATGAATAGGTATATATTAAACGATAAGAAATATAAGGATTGGATTGAAAAGGAATTAAAAATATTTTTTGAAATTAATAAAACATCAGACACTACCCCACAGAACTTATGGGACACAGTTAAAGCGTATATAAGAGGTCTAACAATATCTTATACAGCAAAACATAATAAGGAAAAGAAATTAGAATATTTACAATTAACAAATGAACTAAAACAATTAGAATCTTTATCGCAGCAACACATCAAGAACAGAGACCTAAAGACAGAAATAAATGTAATTAAACATAAAATTAGAGTTATAGAACAAAATCAACTGACTGAAAAGATTAAAAGAGCAAAGCAACAATATTTTGAACATGCAAATAAACCCGGCAGATGGCTAGCGTATAAACTTAGAAAACAGAGTCAATCAAAATTAATCCAAAAATTAGAAGACAAAGACGGCATAATAAAATATGATACAGAAGGTAAGGCAGACATTGTGTATAACTTCTATAAAGAGTTATATGCTAAAGACCATGTTATTGAAGATGAAGTTTTTAATTATTTAGAAACTTCAAATTTACCACAAATAACAGAAGACCAACAGGCCACCATGGATGGACCAATAACAATGGAGGAACTCCTAACAACAATTAAAAAACAGAAAAGTAACAAGGCCACAGGACCAGATGCCATACCTGCGGAATGGTACAAGATAGACAATGAAACAATAAGAAACCATATGTTAGAAACCTTTAATCTATGCAGACTTGAGGGAAAAATTCCCAAATCTTGGTCAGAATCACTGACAACTTTAATACATAAACAGGGTACAGAACCAGAAAAAATTAAAAATTATAGGCCTATTTCATTATTAAATGTAGACTATAAGATTTTTATTGCCATTTACGCAGAGAGACTTAAAAGAGTTATAAATGGAATAATACACCAAGACCAAAATGGGTTTCTTCCAGGGAGACAAATTAAAAATAATATTAGAACTGTAATAAATATATTAGAGTACTATGAACAACATTCAGACAAGACGGCATCTTTAATGTTTTTAGATGCTCAAAAGGCCTTTGACAACGTTAATTGGATATTTATAAAAATGCAATTAAATAAAATGAGATTCGGTTCAAAATTTGTTAATTTAATAGATACTATATATTCAAAACAAACAACGAATATAATATTGAACAATAGCAAATTACCAACACTTGACATAAATAAGGGAGTTCGCCAAGGATGTCCTATATCACCACTGTTATTTATTATGACTCTTGAAACTTTATTGATTAAAATAAGAGCAGACCCTAAAATAAAAGGTTTAACCGTAGGAGAAGAAATCTATAAACTCCAGGCCTTCGCAGACGATCTAATGTTTATAATTGAAGAACCGATTACAACAGTTCCTACCTTACTACAAACTATTGAACAATATGGAAGCGTAGCAGGTTTAAAGATAAATAAAAACAAAACACATTATTTGACCAAAAATATGAATAATACACTAGAAACTAAATTAGAAAGCATCACTGGAATAAAGATTGTAAAAAAGGTAAAATATTTAGGAATAAATTTAACAGCGAAAACAATAACATTAAAAAATGATAATTATATGAAATTACTAGCAGAAATTAAAAAAGATTTAGCAATGTGGAATAATTTGAAAATATCTTTCTTAGGAAGAATTGCAACAATTAAGATGAATATTTTACCCAAGGTTTTATTTCTTTTTCAGACAATACCAATAAATCCAGGGGGAATCTTCTTAAAAACTTTAACAAACTTAATTAAAAAATTTATATGGCAAGGCAAAAAAGCAAGGATAAAAATGAATTGCTTAGAAGATATTAAAGAAAGAGGAGGATTTGGTCTTCCAAATTGGAAACTATATTATCAGGCCGCTGCATTAACATGGCTTAGGGATTGGATAATCTTAGATAACAAAAGAACACTTGTCCTAGAAGGACATGATTTAATGCTTGGATGGCATGCATTTTTATGGTATGATAAGGACAAAAACCATTCATATTTTAAAAGGCATACACTAAGGAAATACTTATTAGAAGTATGGAAAGACATAAAGAAAAATCATTTCTTAAGTATCCCAGAATGGCTAGCTCCTTTAGAAGCAATAACACATCCAAAGTCTATAAAGGACAAGAAAATAACTTACAGATATAAAGAATTATTAAATGATCAGATGAAGCTTAAATCTAGAATTGAACTACAAGAAGAAGGGATAATAATAGATTGGTGGCATTACGCTCAGATCCGTTCTAGATATCAGAAGGATAAAACTCTTTACATTTTTAATAAAAGTAAGAATCCTTTAACTACTTTAATTACCACTAATTCAACTAAAATGATAGGGAAAATATATAAACTACTTATCGCTCATAAAAATATAGAGTTGACTCTAAAAGATACTATGATAAGATGGTGTAGAAATATTGGTAAGGAAATAGATATAGACACATGGGAGAAAGTGTGGATCAATAATTGGAAAATGACTAAATCAGTTTCCCTAAAAGAAAATCAAATTAAAATGTTTTATAGATGGCATCTTCCACCAAATAGGATAGCAAAAATGTTTCCCAAAACATCCCCAATATGCTGGAAATGCAAGAAGGATATAGGAACTTATTACCATCAATGGTGGACATGTGGTAAAGCAAAAATATACTGGAAGATGATTGAAAAAATATTAAAAGAAATAACAAAGCAAGATATAGATAATACCCCGGAATTTTACTTACTAGGTGTCACAAATCAGATCTACAAGAAAGAAATTCTTTATTTAATTATACACATACTAACCGCGGCTAGAATAATATATGCGCAAAACTGGAAAGGGGAGGAAATCCCCAAGGAAGAAGAGGTTAGAGCTAAAATATTAGATTGCGCTGAAATGGACATGATGACAAGAAGATTAAACGATCAAGAGGATACTAAATTTTATGAAACATGGAACAATGTTTATAAATGGATAGATAAGAAAAAATAAGATATATAGATTGATTTTTAGTTGTTTCTTTTGTATTAGTTTTTACCTAGGTGATAACAACATTAACATTAGCTATGATTAGGATCTAGTAGTGTATGTATGTATAAGTATAAGCAATATACTAAGATTTTTGATGTATAACAGTTGAATTCAGCTAAATTGTTTGGATTGAACGTTTGACATTATTTTACTATAGTAACTAGGATTATATTAAAGATATTCTTTGGTAATTATGTTATACTAACCCTACCTAACACTTATATTGAAATTAAGATTTGCAAAACTTTAACTCAAACTCATTAACTTTTTATTCTTTATTTTTTTTCTATAATAGCTAACATATATTCAACTATGTATTCTTTTTCTATATTTGAATGTATACTTTCATAAGAAGCGGGGGAAATACACCCCCACTTTATGTTTATTGTTTGTATGTATTTGTTTGTTTTTATGAAAAATAATAAAAAAAATAGAAAAAAAATAAATAGAAGGGACTTTGTAGGTCATCTAATAATCCACCCAAGCAGGAGACGCTACACCATTTCTGACCGATGACAGTCCAGTGTCTTCTGGAAAGCTTCCAGTGATGAAACTCCCACCACTTCTGAAGGCAACTTCTGTCCCATGGGTGGATTGTTCTCACTGTCAGAAAATTTCTCCTTATTTGCAGGTTGAATCTCTCCTTGTTCAGTTTCCACCCATTATTCCTCGTCTGGCCTTCTGGTGCTTTGGAGAATAGCTTGACCCCTTCCTCCTCTCTGGGGCAGCCCTTCAAGTATTGGAAGGCTGCTCCCCTGTCTCCCCTGGCCCTTCTCTTTGCTAGACATCATTTCAGTCATCAGCTTCTCTTCCGTTCACACCCCGATGGGAGGTAATTAATCAATTAGTTCCTCACTCTCTAATGTTGTGGTTGGCTCTGGGCCAGCTCCTGCCCCAAGGACTGTGGGGGTGGATGGGGGTGAATCCTCCCAGTGTCAGAGGCCTGTTTTACTGCCGACTGCTTCGGACAGTGGTGCATCGGAAGCACGGAGTGACTGTGAAATGGGACCCTCAGAGGGGGTCATGGCAGGCAGCCCATTAGGGAGCCATTCATCCTCCTCCTTATCTTCACTGGATTCAGATGAGGAAGCTTTCATTGATGTACACAGACGCAGGGCGAGGACTAGGAAAGAGCAGCTGCGGAAATACTTCAGGAGATAAGGGAGTTTCACCTGTGGTTGGGTGCGGTTCAACTAATTGGGGCGGCCGTTAAATTGGCAGCGTTTTGGCTTCAGAGTGTGGAAGTTTATCTGTTCGGTGAGAGTGGAAGTGGCTTTCGTCTCAGGATTCTCCAAGGATGCTCTTTGCTTTGATACCAGGACTCTGAACCTAAACCATAGTCAAAAGTGTGAGTTTGAAAACGTTTGAAGGAGAGTGGCTGTGACGTCTTCACAGCTACTTGTTAATTGCTTTGTGTTTGTTTATTGTTTTTCACCGCATTCAAGTCTGTTGCTTTGAAGGTGAGCCCTTGGACTACCAAAAGGGTGTTGTGCTTCTACTTTGCCTTGGATAAAAACAGTGTTCTTTTTTCTACCTTTGGAATTAATTGGGGGCTCGTGCCGGGAGCCGGCAGAACATCTAAGATCCTACAATCTCCTCCCTCTAAGTTCTTCTAATCTTCTCGGGTGGCGCCTGAAGTGGGGGGCTAAGCCATCTCCCATCCTGCCCCTTGGATTCATCTGAACTGATGGGTGTGTCACGATCTTCTCCTTCACTAACATTCCTCTCTGTCTGTAAATCAGGTAAACTGAGCAATTCTAAATCACTCTCTCCTTCGGAATCCGAGCATTCCCCAGGCTGAAAGGGAGCATACACAACAGGCATGTGCACACGTTAGCACGTGCGCGCGCACACACACATAAACACTCTTCTGGCATTATTGGCTGAAGGAGAAGCTTCTGGGATGAGAAGCGAAATGTCCTCAAAGAAAAAAAGCTAAAAAGTCCAGTTGCCTCCCGAAAAAGCCCCTTTGGAAGGAGCACGGCCTGGACGATGGAGAACCTCCGCAGCCTTCTTGAGAACGTCAACCTCCCACCACAAAGGCCCCGGCGGATTTCGCGGAACGAGGCCCAGAGAAAACAGGTGGAGCCCCCGCAACCCCACTTACTTCTCTGGGTTGTCTGGGAATTTGATCCGTAGCTCCTGGTTCTTGTAAGACCTCTTCTCGAAGGTGAGGATCATCTTCTTCACGGAGCTTTCGTCCAGAGGTTCCTCCTGGCCAAACAAACACCGCCCCGTTTAAGGACACAGTCACGGCCTCCTCCGGCAGCCACAAACCCCACTTTGGATGGATGGATTGAGTGGGTTAGGTAGGTAGGTAGGTAGGTAGGTAAGTAGGTAAGTAGGTAGATATGATGGATGGATAGATAGATAGACAGACAGACAGACAGATCCTCACCTCTTCCTCCTCCTCCTCCCCCTTTTCAATTATGTGGAGCAGCTTCTTCTTGTCGTCTTCGGACTCCTCAGATGCCGGAGGGTCTTCCTCCGGGTAACGCCCACGCTCCCGAAAGCCGGTCGGCTTGTGCCGTGTCTTCGGCTCCTCATCGTCGTCATCGCGAGTCCGTTTGGTCCCCCTGTTCGGCTTGGGGAGAAGGAAACGTTGGGTTGGCAGAAGGCCACCCCCCCAGCCCTCCCCACATGGGCCCTGAATGAAGGGCAACACCAGGGCCGGGACCACCCAAGGAGGATCACACGGCCACGGCCCAGGTGGGAGTCCCCCCTCACTCACTCCCCACCATCATCCCTCCCACCCTTTTTTCTCCTTCTCTTTTTCCTTCTTTCTTTCCTAATCCTTCTTTTCCTTCCTTCTTCCCTCCTTTTCCTTTCGCTTTTCTTTTTCTTCCTTCCTTTCCTTCCCCTTTCTCTTATCCTTCTTTCCTTCCCTCCTTCCCTTTCCTTTCTCTTTTCCTTCTTTTCCTTTCTTCCTTCTTCCCTCCTTTTCCTTTTGCTTTTCCTTTTCTTTCTTCTTTCCCTTCCTTTCCTTTTCTCTTATCCTTCTTTCCTTCCCTCCTTCCCTTTCCTTCACCTTCGCTTTCTCTTTTTCCTTCTTTCCTTCCTCCCCTCCCTCCCCTTCCTTTCTTTTATCCTTCTTTCTTTCTTTCCTTCCTTCCTTCCCTCCCTTTCCCTTTCCTTCACTTCCTCCCTTTTCCAATTTCCTTCCTTTTGTCCATCTGCTCTTCCTTCATATCTGTTAGAAATAATTTTTATTAATTTTCCAATATTATAAAACAGAAATACAAAAATACAAGGAAAAAAGGTGGGGGGAGAAAAACGTAAGAAGGCAAACATCAAATTGAACAAAAAATACATGAAATTATGAACATTAAGAACACTATACAATATATACTGCTCAAAAAATAAAGGGAACACAAGCAACACAATATAACTCCAAGTAAATCAAACTTGTGTGCAATCAGACTGTCCACTTAGGAAGCAACACCGATTGACAATGAATTTCACCTGCTGTTGTGCACATTCAACTTTGTTCAGAACAAAGAATTCCATGAGAATATTTCATCCATTCAGATCTAGGATGGGTCCTTTGAGGGTTCCCTTTGTTTTTCTGAGCAGTGTATTTTACATTATTTTGTGTCAATATATATATACTACTGCCGTGCATTACCATTGGCCTTGGTCCTTGTTATGCCATTAATAACTTAACCTTGGCATTGGCATCCGTCAGTCTCGAAAGACCATGGCATGAAGCCTGGGTAGGTTAACTTGACCTATAATTTTATAGATAGATATTTCGTCATCAGATTTTGTTTTTTTTTTTTTGTTTCTTATTTTGGTTCCTAATTTCTAGCCAATTACAAAATCTATTCCAAATTCTATAATAAGTCTGATTTCTCTTTTAATTCCACCTTCCTCCTTTCCATCTCAGCACATTCTAAAATCTTTCTGATGCCCATATCATCTGGGGAGGAGCACTTTATTCCCTTCCGATACTGTGCAAAGGTAATTCTGGCTACAGTCAGTATGTGAAGAGTCAGGTATTTGTTCGTCTTTCCTTCCTTCGCATCTTAATTTCCTCCTTGCCTTCCCCCCTCCTTTCCCCTTGCCAAGTTCCAAAAATAAACACCATTAAACAAGACAACAATGCCTGAAAAGCATGTTTGAAACTGGACGTACAAAGATCCATGTTCGTTTCATAGAAAAGCAGCTGGATGCTCGTTTTGTGGGTTTTACAGTGGGGGTTTTGCTACTTTAACATTTAATATTTGACTTCTTTTATTATTGTAGTGTATTTTTTATATTGTTGTAAGCCGCCCTGAGTCCCATTGAGATTGGACGGCATAGAAGTCTAGATAGGTAGGTAGGTAGGTAGACAGACAGAGATGATATACATGTATGTATGTATGTATGTAGGTAGGTAGATATAGATAGGTAGGTAGGTAGGTAGATAGATAGGTAGGTAGGTAGGTAGGTAGAGATAGATAGATAGATAGATAGATAGATAGATAGGTAGATATAGATAGATAGATAGATAGATAGATAGATAGATAGATAGATAGATAGATAGATAGATAGATATAGATAGGTAAATATAGATAGATAGATAGATAGATAGATAGATAGATAGATAGATAGATAGATAGATAGAGATAGGTAGGTAGGTAGGTCGATATAGATAGATAGATAGATAGATAGATAGATAGATAGATAGATAGATAGATAGATAGATGTTATAAGTGTTTTTGGTCTCTCTCTCTCTCTTCTTTTTCTGTTAGTTTTTGAAAGGGAATTAAAAACAGGATGCAGGGAACATTGTATTCCATTCCATTCCATTCTTTTTCCATATTCTATTCTATTTTATTCCATTCCATTCTTTGGGAATTCCATATTCTATTCTATTCTATTCCATTCCATTCAATTCTATTCTATATAGTACATAATGTATATTTTTGTGTGCCTGTGTGTAATGTGTATGTACACATATGGCATATATACATAGAATTAAATAGTATAATTTGGATGTTCAGTCACAGTAAATAGACAGGGAAATTGTATCTCTTGGAGGCGAGGAGAGGCCAGGCACCCTCACCCAAACTATTCCATCCATCCCATTCCGCAGCTCCTTAAAAGTCTGACCTGGAAGCCCCGTTCGACCGCAGCCTCCTCCGCCCAACACCGCAGTCCTGAATCTGGGATGAGCGCAGCCAAAGTAACTTGGGCAGGAATTAGCGCACTCGGTTTAATCTCATTTAAGACGACGCCGGCTGCAAAAGCAAATATCCGCCCGGTTACTATGGTGCCGGGAAGCTGTGCGTTGCAAAGGATGAAGGGGGGGGGGGGGGCTTTCTGGATGCCAGCGGGCGAAGTCTCCAGCCGTCCCAGAGAGCCACTTGTTAGCTACCAATGGGGGAGTCTTTGGGGGAAGCACCCCCCCCAAGTCACAAACAGGATCTGCTCTCTCCAAGGGGGCCTTGGAATCTTTGGGGATCGGCCCCTGGGGGATGAAGACAGTCTCCCCCCAGCCCTGGACTGGCCAGGAATGCCGGAAAAAAGAGGGATCCGCCTGGCCTCGTGCAAGTTCGGAAAGAGGAAATTAAGATTAAGGAGCTTCATAGCAATAGCACTTATATCCCGCTTCCTTGTGCTTTTACAGCCCTCTGTAAGTGGAATCAGCCTCTTGCCCCCAACAATCTGGGTCCTCATTTGACCCACCAAGGAAGGAAGGAAGGAAGGAAGGAAGGCAGGAAGGAAGGAAGGAAGGAAGGAAGGGCAATAGCATTTAGACTTATATCCCACTTCCTAGTGCTTTTCCAGCCTTCTCTAAGCAGTTTATAGAATCAGCCTCTTGCCCCCAACAATCTGGGTCCTTATTTGACCCACAAAGGAAGGGCAGAAGGCTGAGTCAATCTGGAGCCGGTGGTGAGATTTGAACTGCTGAACTACAGCTAGTAGTTAGCTCAAGAAGCCTGCAGTGCTGCACTCTGAGCACTGAGCCGCCCCGGCTGCAGAAAAGATGCAAGGTCTCCCATTTGGGAGGAGGAGTAGGGGAGGTTGGACTAGAAGACCTCCAAGGTCCCTTCCAACTCCGTTACTGAGGGAGAAAAAGGAAGAGGAGGAGAGGAGGGAAAGGAAGGGAAGAAAGAGGAGGAGGAGGAGAAAGGGGAGGAAAGAGAAAAAGAGGAGAGGAAGAGAAGGAGGGACAGAAAGAGAAAGAGTAGCAGGAGCAAGAGGAAAAGGAAGGGAGGGAGAAAAGGGGAAGAGGAGAAGGAGCAGGAGAGGAAGAGAAAGAGGAGCAGGAGCAAGATTAAAAGGAGAGGGAGAAAAAGGAAAGAAAGAAGAAAAAGGAAGAGAAGGAGAGCAGGAGAGAAGGGAGAGGAAGAGGAGCAGGGGGAGAAAGAGAAAAAGGAGAGGAGGAGAAGGAAGAACAGAAAGAGAAAAAGTAGCAGGAGCAAGAGGAAAAGGAAGGGAGGGAGAAAAGGGGGGAAGAGGAGCAGGAGATGAAGAGAAGGAGGAGGAGCAGAAAGAGAAAAAGGAAGAGGAGGAGAGGAAAAGGGAAAGGAGAAGGAGCAGAAGGAGGAGCAGAAAGAGAAGCAGCAGCAATAGGAAGAGGAGGAGAGGAAAAGGGAAAGGAAGAAAAGTAGCAGGAAGAAAAAGAGGAGGAAGAGGAGGAGAAAGAGGAAGAGCCCACCTCCTCTGGGGTCCTTAGTGCTCCCTGAGCTGGGCTTTTTTCTTGGAGACATTTCGCGACCCAGCTAAATGATGCCATCAGTGCTCGAAGGGATCGCACACCCTGTGAGCCGCCCCGAGTCTGCGGAGAGGGGCGGCATACAAATTTAATAAATAATAATAATAATAATAAAAATAACACCCACCAGAAACTTTACGGCTCCCTCCAGCTGGGGGACTCAACCGTCCTGCAGAGACAGCAAATCCCTCCAAGAAATCCATGTCTGGTTTCATTTAAATATGTCAAAGGGTTCAATGAGGTCCAGGAGGGTTTAAGTGTTTTTAATAGGAAAGTGAACACAAGAACCAGGGGGCACAATCTGAGGTGAGTTGGGGGAAAGATCGGAAGCAACATGAGAAAATATTATTTCACTGAAAGAGTCGTAGATGCTTGGAACAAACTTCCATGCCTGGGATAAACATAGATCCATCCTAAGATAAAGTACAGGAAATAGTATAAAGGGCAGACTAGATGGACCAGGAGGTCTTTTTCTGCCATCAGTTCTCAGAAATAGAAACCGCCCCAATTCTAGAATGGAAGCAACATAAGGCCAGAGAGGCTTGAAAGAGGCCTGAATAAATGCTATTTATCTATCTATCTATCTATCTATCTATCTATCGATTCCTTCCTTCCTTCCTTCCTTCCTTTCCTTCTCTCTCTCTCTCTCACATGCACACACACAAATACACAATCCCCTCGCTGCAGGAGTGTTGCATTTCCAAAGCAGGGAGGAAAAATGATGAAGAAAATCAATTTTCCTTTACCCGGAAAATGTTTGGCGGGGAGAGAAGTGAGGCTGATGAAATACGGCGCAGAATTACGTTTTTATAATGTCTTCCTTGCCATATGCAAATTACATCAGGAGTACTTAGGATTAAATGAGAGGGCAATCCATCAGGGCCAAAGCACCCTGTCCAAAAACACAAAATTAAAAAAAAAAAAGAAGAAATCCCGAAGAAATAATGAAAGGTGAAAAATGAATGTTTTCCCTCGGGATTAGGAGTTAAAAAAATATTTTATAGCTCAGGACTAAACAGGCTCCCGGAGCCTGGTCGTTTTCATGCAGATGTTTCGCGACCCAGCTAGGTAGCGCCATCCGTGCTAGAAAGAAGTGAGGTTTGCAGAGAAGGGGAGGAGGAGGAGGGCGACCTTTCATGACCCAGCTAGGGAACAGCATCAGTGCTAGAAGGGAGGTGAATTGGTCTTGTTCATCTTCCTTCTAGGATTGATGATGTTGCCTAGGGAGGTCACAAAATGTTTTGCAAAATAATAGCAATAGCATTTAGACGTATATACCACTTCACAGTGCTCTTATAGCCCTCTCTCAGCAGTTTACAGAATCCGCCTCTTGCCCCCAACAATCTGGGTCCTCATTTGACCCAGGCAGGTAGGTAGATAGGTAGCTAGGTAGAAAGGAAGGAAGGAAGGAAGAATGGAAGATAGGAAGGAAGGAAGGAAGGAAGGAAGGAAGGAAGGAATAGCAATAGCCTTTAGACTTATATACTCCTTCCTGGTGCTTTCACAGCCCTCTCTAAGTGATTTACCGATTCAGCCTCTTGCCCCCAACAATCTGGGTCCTCATTTGACCCAGGCAGGTAGGTAGATAGGTAGCTAGGTAGAAAGGAAGGAAGGAAGGAAGAATGGAAGATAGGAAGGAAGGAAGGAAGGAAGGAAGGAAGGAAGGAATAGCAATAGCCTTTAGACTTATATACTCCTTCCTGGTGCTTTCACAGCCCTCTCTAAGTGATTTACCGATTCAGCCTCTTGCCCCCAACAATCTGGGTCCTCATTTGACCTGCCAAGGAAGGAAGGGAGGGAGGGAGAGAAGGAAGGAATAGCAATGGCCTTTAGACTTATATACTCCTTCCTGGTACTTTCACAGCCCTCTCTAAGTGGTTTGCAGAATCCGCCTCTTGCCCCCAACAATCTGGGTCCTTATTTTAATCACCTTGGAAGGACAGAAGGCTGAGTCAACCTGCAGCCGGTGGTGAGATTTGAACTGCTGAACTACAGCTAGCAGTTAGCTGAAGGAGCCTGCAGTGCTGCCCTCTAACCACTGAGCCACCCCGGCTCCCTAGGCAAGGACCCCTCAGTTCAATTCAGATTGAAAAAAACCATGGCTGCCCACCTGCCTTCCCTTGAGGACCTGTAGACTGCACGAGTCAAAAAGAGGGTGGGGGAAATATTGACTGACCCCTCACATCCAGGACACAAACTGTTTCAACTCCCACCCTCAAAACGTCACTACCGAGCCCTGCACACCAAGACAACTAGACACAAGGACAGTTTTTTCCCAAACACCATCACTCTGCTAAACAAAAAAATCCCTCAACACTGTCAAACTATTTACTAAATCTGCACTTCTATTTCTACTAGTTTTTCTCATCATTCCCATCACCCATTTCCTCCCACTTAGGACTCTATGACTGTCACTTGTTGCTTGTACCCTTAAGATTTTTTATTAATATTGATTGTTTCTTCATTGTTTATTAGACCCCTAGGACCATCCTTAAGTCTTGTACCACATGATTCTTGACAAATGTCTCTTTTCTTTCATGTCCACTGAGAGCATCTGCACCAAGACAAATTCCTTGCGTGTCCAATCACCCTTGGCCAAGAAAGAATTCATTCTGTTCTATTCTATTCCATTCCATTCTATTCCATTGTCTATCTATCCTATGCTACTCTTATTCTATTCCATTCCTTGCTCTGCTCCCCCCCCCCAACCATGCTAAGGCTCAGACTTTAACCAGCTTTGTCTCCCCCCGCCCTGTGATGGAGATGAGGAATGGGCTCTCGCAAGCCTTTCACTCCAGGCTGCGGGTGAAGAAATGGACCAGAACGCTGTTATAAAAACGTTAGTGAGATTTAGGGGGGGCCTTTGGCTGCACAGAGGGGAGGGCAGGGAGGAAACAGGGGGGGGGGGGTCCAGGCAGATCGGCAGAAGAGGCTTCCCTGGGGGGGGGTGTAGACCGAAGACCCCACCCAGGAGCCACCGAACACAGCAGCCTCGCCAAAGCGTTTTCACCTTGCACCACGAACCTTGTGTGTGTGTGTGTGTGTGTGTAGAGAGAGAGAGGGGATGATTTCAGAACCTGCCAAAGGCCTATTTATTATGTGCCTGAGCTGCTACGGAAACTGGAACAAGCCCAGGTTTGCTTAAGCCATGAAAAAAACATGGTTTGTGAACCAGGCTGCCTGCTTCACACCACAAGTTAAGGATGGATAAAAAATAGATTTAAAAAAAAATCAGAAAAATTATGGGTTGGTTTTTTTTAATCGAATTTATTTTAACCAAATGCTTTTGGATAAAGTAATCTATCTAAAGATTTTTAATCTATTTATATTAATCTATAACTTGGATGGATGGATGGATGGATGCATGGACGGATGGACAGATAGATAAAGAAGAAAGGAAGGAAGGAAGAAAGGAAAGAAAGAAAGAAAGAAAGAAGGAAGGAAGGGAGGAAGGAAGGAAAGAAATAGTTTTCTATTTATAGAAATAGAAATAGAAATTCTCTATTAATAATTTACTTCATTCAGCATGAAATGGAGACTAGCTATGTATCATGGGGCTGTATATATCCTGCAATATTTACAAACGCATTCAAGGAAGGCAACCTCTGCAAAGCTGAAATAAAATGCGCTGCATTGATGCATTCACACAAATTTCACGGTAGCCATGAGATCCATCGTGAAAGAAAGTTCAGGAACATCCCTTTATCCCCTTGCATTGCAAACCTGCGCAGACTACGAACGGTGTGATTGTTGGAAGAGAAACGCATTGATACCACCAGGGTCTAACTCAGTGGTTCTCAACCTTTCTTTCTTTCTTTCTTTCTTTATTTCATTCATTCATTCATTCATTACATTTGTATGCCGCCCCTTTCCGCAGACTCAGGGCGGCTAACAACAGTAAAAAGACAACGTAAACAAATCTAATATTAAAAAATCTAAAAACCCCAATTTAAGAGATCAGTCATTTATTTTTATTTATTTATTACTTGGATTTGTATGCCGCCCCTCTCATACCATACATAAATTTTATAAGCCATGGGGAAGGGAATACAGTGATCCCTCGATGTTCGCGATCTCGATCTTCGCGAAACGCTATATCGTGATTTTTCCCACGATGACGTCACTCTCTTCCTTCCTCTTGCTCTCGAGCGGCGGGCGGGTGAACAGGCGAGCGGCAAACAGCGGGCGGGCATCAGCGAGGAGCCGAGGCGGCGGGGAAGACCCAGGGAAGGTTCCTTCGGCCGCCGAGCAGCTGATCTACTCAGAAGCGCAGCAGCAGCGAGGAGCCGAAGATCGGGGTTTCCCCTTTGCGTGGGCGGCTGGGAAACCCCGATCTTCGGCTCCTCGCTGCTGCTGCGGTACCGAGGAGATCAGCTGCTGGGCGGCTGAAGGAACCTTCCCTGGGTCTTCCCCGCCGCCCACACGCAAACCCCACCATCTGCGCATGCGCGGCCATGAAAAAAAGGGCGTGCATGCACAGATGGTGTTTTTACTTCCGGAACCCTACATCGCGAAAAATTGATTATCGCGAGGGGTCCTGGAACGGAACCCTCGCGATAATGGAGGGATCACTGTATTTCAATTCCCCTATGCCGGACGACTTTCTAATGCCGCGACCCCTTAAGACACTTCGTGTTCTGGTGACCCCCAATCATAGGTCTAACGCCAATTCTCCCAACAGAGCTCGAAACTGATTGGCAGGAAGGTCGGAGGGACACGCCCACTGTAAATGTCTGATAGGTCGGATTGTAAAGGTCTGTTCCAAGGTGCCAGAATAGAAGCTTCAGTTCCTAACATCGTGGGAATTTTGTCTCTTCCCCTGGTCTTAGGCAACCCCCGTGAAGTGGTCATTCGACCCCCAAAGGGGTCCTGACCCTGAAGCTGAGAACCACTGGTCTAAGCTGAGCCTTGACCACCACCCCTGCGCTGTGGCCAGGGGGACCTTTGCCCAGGTTCACCTGGTGTACCAGTTGCCGCCCTATTTGGAGGCTCTGCACAGGGTCACTCAGGCCCCCATCACCTCCCGTCTTGATTACTGCAGTGCGCTCTACGTGGGGCTACCCTTGAAGAGTGTTCGGAAACTCCAAAGGGTCCAGAATGCAGCTGCGAGAGCTGTCAGGGGGCTACCCCAGTACACCCATATGGTGGAAGGTCTTAAGCATAAAACGTATCAGGAAAGACTTCATGAACTCAATCTGTAGAGTCTGGAGGACAGAAGGAAAAGGGGGGACATGATTGAAACATTTAAATATGTCAAAGGGATTAAATAAGGTCCAGGAGGGAAGTGTTTTTAATAGGAAAGTGGACACAAGAACAAGGGGACACAATCTGAGGTTAGTTGGGGGAAAGATCAAAAGCAAAGTGAGAAAATATTATTTTACTGAAAGAGTAGTAGATCCTTGGAACAAACTTCCAACAGACGTGGTAGATAAATCCACAGGAACTGAATGTAAACATGCCTGGGATAAACATAGATCCATCCTAAGATAAAATAGAGGAAATAGTATAAGGGCAGACTAGATGGACCATGAGGTCTTTTTCTGCCGTCAGACTTCTATGTTTCTATGTAACACCTCCGCCCCACGAGCTGCCCTGCCTTCCTCTGAGAGCCTTCTGGCTCTTCTTGACATAGCTCGAAGGGGAATCTCCCTCCAGGCGTCACCAGCAGCAGCACTTCACAAAGCCCCACAGGTTCGTGTGTGGTTTCCTCTTCCCATAAAGTGAGTGGTGGGGGATGAGCAAGAGTTGCAATATCTTCTCCGTGGAATTCGGGAGGTGTTTTTTCCTCCGTACTAGCAAGTGTGTGAACTATTTCTTATTCTATTACATTCATGTCCAAATTCATCATAAAAGATCTGAAGGGCAATAACGTCTCAGGTGAAGATTTTCTTCCAGTTATTCCTATAAAGACCTATAAAGCCCTTCATGGCACCGGACCAGAATATCTCCGGGACCCTCTTCTGCCACACGAATCCCAGCGACTGATTAGGTCCCACAGAGTCGGCCTTCTCCGGGTCCCGTCAACGAAACAATGTCATCTGGCGGGACCCAGGGAAAGAGCCTTCTCTGTGGCGGCCCCGGCCCTCTGGAACCAGCTCCCCCCAGAGATTAGGACCACCCACACCCTCCTTGCCTTCCATAAACTACTGAGAACCCACCTATGTCGCCAGGCATGGGGAAATTGTTGAGTTGTGTGATTGTTCTTAATAAGGGTTTCTTAATTGTTCTGCTTTTTAACATTGGATTTGTAGACTGTATTGTTTGTTGGGAGCTGCTCCGAATCCTCAGAGAGGGGCGGCATACAAATCAAATCAAATCAAATCAGATCAATAAATAAATTCCTCTATTTAAAAAAAATATCCCTCATTGTAGAACCCTGTCCATTACAGTGGGTCTTACCAGATAGCTCTGCTGTGGCCCAGAGGTGGAGTTTGATCCTAGGTAGAGGCAGAAGTAGGGCCTCCTGCGTGGGCAGAGGGTTGGACTAGATGACCTACAAGGTCCCTTCCAACTCTGTTAATCTGTTAGTCTCCGGGCACAATTCAAGGTGTTGGTTATCGCCTATAAAGCCCTACATGGCTTAGGGCCAATTCACGGGACCGTCTCCTGCCGTCTACGTCCCAGAGACCAAGAAGATCTCAGAGTCGGTCTTCTCCGGGTCCCGCAGACTAAGCAATGCAGGTTGGGGGGCCTGCAGGGAAGGGCCTTCTCTGTGGCTTCCCCGGCCCTATAGAACCAACTCCCCTCCCCCACGTCCAATCGGTCTCGTCTGGGTGGAGCTTGAGCCTGTTTGCTCCCATCCAGACCCTAACAGCTTCCAGGCACCGGCACATCCCCTCCACTGCTTCACTGAATTGGCACAGGGTGGAAATGTATAATTCGGTATCATCAGTGTACTGATGATACCGCACCCCTTGTCTTTGGATGGTCTCACCCGGTGGTGTCATGTAGATGTGAAAAAGCAGCGGGGAGAGAACAGACCCCTGTGGCACCCCACAAAGGAGAGGCTGAGGGGTGGACCTCGGCCCCCCACTAACACCGACTGCGAACGAACCCGAGAACAAGGGGGCACAATCTGAGGTCAGTTGGGGGAAAGATCAGAAGCCACATGAGAAAATATTCGACTGAAAGAGGAGTAGATGCTTGGAACAAACTTCCAGCAGACGTGGTTGGTAAATCCACAGGAACTCAATTTAAACACGCCTGGGATAAAGGTAGATCCATCCTAAGAGATTCTGAAAGGGATGAATTTTGTGGCATAGATTTCTCTCTCTTTGCTGCTTATAATAAAATTGCAAAATCTTTTCCAAACTGTGCTGCTAAAGACTCTCTAGCAATTGATTTTTTGGGGTGGGTGGGGGCATTTTGCCGTCTTAATCAATGCTTCTGCTCTAATAACAGCAGGCAGTTTGGATCATCTGAAAAAGAGACCCGGTCAGTTTCACGAGGAATCAGGTCTGGCGAGGAAAACGCGGAAACCGCTGAACAATTTTTCACCACTGCGTCCTTCCCTGTCTATAGTCCCCTCGGGCACATAAACTGTTGCAATAAAATCAATTCGGTTCTCATTTGTTTTCAGAAAATACCAGAAGGCTCAAGCGCAGCTTCCAACGGAGCCAGGCTGGCATTTCAAGTGCGGAGGGAAATTGGCAAAAATAAAGACAAAAGGCTTTGGAGGAAACTCTGCAAATCGGACCGATCGCTCATCCTAAATTACTTACCTTTTCCCCCCCAGTGTATAAGACGCACCTTTTCCCTCCCTGAAAGAGGCTGATAATTAGGGCGCATCTTATGCTCTGGATGTAGTTTTCTTTTTCCAGCCCTCACCAGGTGCTAACGCTCTTCCCAGCTCTTCCCTTGCAGGCTCTTTCATTGTTACTCTCTGCAAAGAAGGTTTTCCAAGCCCTAAGTCAGCGGTCCCCAAACTTTTTACACAGGGGGCCAGTTCACTGTCCCTCGGACTGTTGGAGGGCCGGACTATAAAAAAACCCTATGAACAAATCCCTATGCACACTGCACATACCTTATTTTAAGGTAAAAAAACAAAATGGGAACCTACTATTTAGAGGGTGGGGGGAAGAAGTCTGAAATTCATACATGTTTATGTTTTGTTTTTAATTTTCTTTTGTTAACATCTGATTGGCTATACAAGGTTTTCTTGGTTTATAGAAAAATGTATAAAAATATTTATAGAAAAATATATAAAGGAAGAAGGAAGCACTTTGGCATAATGGATAATAAGATAGAAATATAATTGGTGTTGCACTTTTTGAAGGAAGATTAAGGAGGGAACATTAAAAGAAAATTATGTTCCTGGATGACATTAGAAAAAAAAAACTTTTGCAACTTTTTTGATGATTGATATTAGTTACTGACATTTTATTCAGGGAAAATTAGATGGCACATTGTATTGTTTGAATGTATGTTGAGAGAAAAATTTAAAAAAATTTACGCCCCACCCCCCCAAAAGTCCTTCCTTCCTCCACCCCTCCATTCATTTCATTCTTCCTTCCTTCCTTGTTCCCTCCATTTCTTCTTCCTCCCTCCCTCCTTCCCACTTCTCTCTTCCCTCTCCCTTTTTCCCCCCTCTTTCTCATTTGTTTTTTCCCCTCTCCCTCCTTCTTTCCCTCCATCATTTTCTCATTTT
This sequence comes from Erythrolamprus reginae, assembly GCF_031021105.1. NCBI lineage: Eukaryota > Metazoa > Chordata > Lepidosauria > Squamata > Dipsadidae > Erythrolamprus > Erythrolamprus reginae. The sequence goes on from NW_027248498.1 coordinate 88,921, forward strand.
TCTCTTTTTCTCTCTCACATTCCCTCCCCCTCTCACTTGTTTTCTCTCCCTCTCTCTCTTGCTTTCTTTCTCTCTCCCTCTCTCCTTTTCTTCTCTCTTCTTTCCTCTCTTCTTTTTTTTCCTGCCCTGCAACATGCTACGGGGCAGTCGGCTGCAAGCAGAAGCTCCAAGACGGGACCAAGAGCCGGTTTTTCTCGGGGCTGAATTGTTGCAGCCTCTGAGGCCGCATCTGCCTCCGGGCGAAGGGATCTCCTCGGTGGGCGGCCTCGGAGGCTGCAGCAACGCAGCTCCGAAAAGGACCGGCTGTTGGTCCCTTGAAGCCGTCGCCGCCGCCGCCACCCACTGCAGAGATCCCTTCGCCCGAACGGAGGCGGCGGCAGCAGCGGGTTCAAGGGAGCAAGAGCCGGTCCTTTTCGGGACTGCGTTGACAGATAAAAATCAATGGCTAATTTGGAACAGGAGCCTCTGCAGTCGCGCGTGGTCTCATCCGTGTCCTCCTACAAACTTTGCGGCTTTTATCTGTCCAAGATTTTATTTATTATTTAGATTTGTATGCTGCCCCTCTCCGCAGACTCGGGGCGGCTCACAGCAAAATACAACAAATCATGACAAATCCAAATAAATTTAAAAGCAAGCATCGGAAGGGCCTCGCCGTCGCCTGGCCGGGGAAAAGTTCCCCTCCCTGCGATCCGAGACGGCATGGCCGTTAACAAGTTAGTGCGCGGGGGGGTCATGATGGCTTGTTTACTGCCCCCTCCAGATGCTCTTGCAGGGCTTCTGGAGGAGGAGGAGGCGGAAAGCCAGGGGGCGGGGAGGAAAGCAATTGGCCAATTTCTTTCTCACCTTTAGGGAGAGGAACTGTTGCTGCTCTGCCATAGGGTGCTTTCCTCCCCGCCCCCTGGCTTTCCTCTTCCTCGCCGCCACCAGACACTCAGCAGCAGAGTGGAGGGGAGATTCGGGAACTTAGTACTATATATAGATGGTAAAATCTCGTACGCTGCCTCAGTGGGCCGCAATTGGCCCGCGGGCCGTAGTTTGGGGACCGCTGCCCTAAGTCTTTGCAGGGTGTTTTCCATTGCTCTAACTTGCTCAGAGTAAATTTCTTTCCAACCCTAAGCAGGTGCTAACAATGTTCCCAGCTCTTACCAGCCTGCAAGCTCTTTAATTGTTACTCTCTGCAAAGAAGGATGTTTTCCAAGCCCTAAGTCTTTGCAGGGCTTTTTCCAATGATCTAACTTACAAGTACTCGGAGAGGGGCGACAAATCTAATAAATTACTATTTTATTATTATTATTATTATTATTATTATTATTATTATTATTATTATTATTATTATTATTATTGCTTCGAATAAGTTTCCTTCTAGTCCTAACCAGGTGCTAACGATATCCCCAGCTCTTACAGTTGCAAGCTCTAGAGTCTCCGGAGAGGGGCGGCATACAAATCTAATAAATTGAATTGAATTGAATTCATTGTTACTCTCTGAGAAGAATGTTTTCCAAACTCTGTCTCTGATTTTTCCCCCATTCCCTGTTTCTTCCAAATGTTTCTTCCCAGCCTTTACCAGGTGCTAACAATGTTCCCAGCTTTTACTAGCTTGCAAGTTCTTTCACTGTTTCTCTCTCTGAATATGGTTCTTTTAAATGCCCCAACCAGGGGATAAAATAATGTGCTCGAGCTGACCAGGCTAAGGAGACTAGAAAGGTGAATACCTGGTAGATAATCCCCCCCCCTATTTCCCTCCCCCAAAACTAAGGTGCGCCTTATGCTCTGAAAAATATGGCACCTTCACACCAGACGGCATCCTCTCCAATAGATTATCCCTGATCTGTACAAAAATCACATTGGGCAGAAATGCAGAAGGTGGGTATTTAGGCTGCCTGCATTTCAAGGAGTGACCCCACAGATATTCACACATCAATTAGCATTATTGGCACTGTCTAGATGCTCTCTTTTTATCAATTTCAATTTCCGGTCACAATTCAAAGTGTTGGTTACCGCCTTCTGCCACACGAATCCCAGCGACCGATTAGGTCCCACAGAGTGGGCCTTCTCCGGGTCCCGTCAACTAAACAATGTCGGTTGGCGGGCCCCAGGGGAAGAGCCTTCTCTGTGGTGACCCCGGCCCTCTGGAACCAACTCCCCCCGGAGATTAGAACTGCCCCTATTCTCCCCGCCTTCCGTAAAGTCCTTAAAACCCACCTTTGTCGTCAGCCATGGGGGAACTGAAACACCTCCCCCGGGCATGTCTAATTTATGTATGGTATGTTTGTGTGTGTGTGTATGTTAGTAAATGGGGTTCTTTTTAAATCTTTTTAAATCTTTTAAATTTATTTGGATTTGTCGTGATTTGTTGTATTTTGCTGTGAGCCGCCCCGAGTCTGCGGAGAGGGGCGGCATACAAATCTAAATAATAAATAAAATCTTGGACGCATAAAAGCCGCAAAGCTTGTAGGAGGACACGGGTGAGACCACGCGCGACTGCAGAGGCTCCTGTTCCAAATTAGCCATTGATTTTTATCTGCCAAGCGGGGGGGGGGGATGATCCGCTGCTATTATTTTAGCTTAAGTTGCTTTCCCTTCATGAGAGGAGCAGTAATTATTACAGATAATTGGAACAAGCGGGACACGAGAGAAGTAAATTTGTCCAGGCGTTAAAGCCATCCTCACGGTATTATTGTTGGGATTAAAGGAGAAAGATCTTCGGCGGGAGGGAAAAGACGGACTGGAGGCCGAACAGGATCAAAGAGCTATGGAATAATCAAATACTATTTTTATTTATTTATTTGTTTATTGGATTTGTATGCAAACAGTAACAAAACAGTATAATCCAATGCTAAAAATATTAATAATAATGTTAATAATAATAATAATAATAATAATAATAATAATAATAATAATAATAATATATACAGTGATCCCACATTTTTTGCGGGGATGCGTTCCAAGACCCCCCATGAAAACTGAATTTCCTGAAGTAGAGGAAAGATAGTTTTTTATGTATTTAATGAGTATTTGGACTTTTAAAACCCACCCTTTGATTAAACAGTCATTCTAGAATGTTTCTCAGCTGGAACTACATGGGATATCCGACCAGTTCCTTTAATAGAGGACAGTAGGACTGTAGAAGAATTTTAGGCATTTTTAATGGATTTAAAATTTTCAATGGATTTAATGGATTTCAGCCCCCTTGGAAACCCGTGAAGTAGCGAATCCGCAAAACATGAACTGCGAAGTGGCAAGGGGTTACTGTACACCCCTTCCCTTTTCAAGATAGATGGAGGCAACAGCAATAGCATTTAGACTTATCTCCGTCTTCCTAGGGCTTTTCCAGCCCTCTCTCAGCAGTTTACAGAATCAGCCTCTTGCCCCCAACAATCTGGGTCCTTATTTGATCCACCTCGGAAGGAAGGGAGGGAGGGAGGGAGGGAGGGAGGGAAGGAAGGAATGAAGGAAGGAAGGACCCAGGCTGATTCTGTAAACTGCTTAGAGAAGGCTGTAAAAAGCACTAGGAAGCGATAGATAAGTCTAACTGCTTTTGCTATTCCTTCCTTCCTTCCTTCCTTCCTGTGCCAACATCAGGAAGCTCAAACTGCCCAAGGAGCTGCTGATCCAGTTCTGCAGAGGAATCATTGGGTCTCTCATCTGCACCTCTATCACTGTCTGGTTCGGTTCTGTAACCCAACAGGACCGACACAGACTTCAGAGGAGAATCAGAACTGCAGAACAAAACCATGGCTGCCCACCTGCCTTCCATTGAGGACCTGTAGCCTGCACAAGTCAAAAAGAGGGCGGGTAAAATATTGACTGACCCTTCACATAAATTGGACATAAATTGTTTTGACTCCAACCCTCAAAACATCACTACAGAGCCCTGCACACCAAGACAACTAGACACAATAACAGTTTTTTTCTAGAATACCATCACTCTGCTAAACAAACAATTCCCTCAACCAGTGTTCTCTCTAAATTTTTTTCGGTGTGGGCGGAAAATTATAGTGTCTGAGCGGCAGTCCCTTTGGGACTGGACGGCACAGAAATAATAATATTTCCCTCTCGGCTTGTGGGCAGGTTTGGAAAACTCTGAGTTAATGATGACTTTTAAGTGAGCAATTGCTCACTGCTCAGCTTAGAGGGAACTATGCCCTCAACACTGTCAGACTTTTTACTAAGTCTGCACTACTATTCCTATTAATTCTTTGTCATCATTCCTATCACCCATCTCCTTCCACTCATGACCGTATGACTGTAACTTGTTGCTTATATCCTTATGATTTATATAAATATTGATTTTTCCCCTCATTGCTTCTTTGACCCCTATGACAATCATTAAGTCTTGTATTTCATGATCCTTGACAAATGTCTCTTCTTCTTTTATGTCCACTGAGAGCATCTGCACCCAAGACAAACTCCTTGTGGGTCCAATCACACTTGGCCAAGAAAGAATTCTCTTCTATTGGGTAAAGGAATGTCTACAAGAAAGCTCAGAGAACACCAAGGGCTCCATAGTCACCTTCCTCCCTCCCTCTTCCCTCCCTCCCTCCTTCCTTCTAGCACTGAGGATATTCCCTAGTTGGGTAATGAAACGTCTGCAGCAAAACAACCAGGCTCAGAGAAACACCTCCTCCTCTTTGCAAACTCTGCTTCCTTCTAGCCCTGAAGATGTAACTTATTTTTCTCTCCTTATAATTTCTTTTATTGATAAAAAGGATAGTTTATACAATTGTTTTTACAGATCCAATACTGTATCTTTTTACACCATAAAGTTACAAATCACAACTCTATGTATTTAGCAAACCACATACAATTCAGTTAGTTAATAAAGCACAATATGTTAATGTGTTTAAATCCTTTATGTGTACACCTATACTCTGTATTACTATGTTTTATTTTTGTTACGGATCCATTCGTACCATTTTCCCCATGTCTCTTTGGTTTCCTTAGTTCCTATTCCTTTAATTGCGTTCGTCATTTCGTCCATTTCAGCGCATCTATAGATTTTCTCAATAATTAAGTTTTCAGACGGGATTTGTTCCTTTTCCCACATTTGCCCTATTGAAATTCTAATGGTGGTAATTACATGTGTCATAAGGCAAAGCTCTCGCCTCGAGTAATGTCCTTTCCAGACTCCTAAACGGATGCTCTCTGGGCTATCTTCGATTTCCTCCTCCACTTATGAGTAATTTTCCATATACTTTGGATTTTAGGACAGGACCACCACATATGAAAAAAGGTGCCTGACTGTTTCTTACAATTATTATTATTATTATTATTATTATTATTAATTAATTTATTTATTAGATTTGTATGCCGCCCCTCTCTGTAGACTTGGGGCGGCTCACAGCAATGACAAAAACAATATATAATGACAAATCTAATAGTTAGATTCTAAAATAACAATAATACATTTAAAAAGTCTAAAAAATAAGAAACCCCAATATATAAAAAGCATACATACAGTCATATCATACACAGAAAACTACATAGGCAGAAGGAGATGTCTCAGTTCCCCCACGCTTGACGACAGAGGTGGGTTTTAAGGAGTTCACAAAAGGCAAGGAGGGTGGGGGCCAGTGTTCTCTCTAATTTTTTTTTTGGGGTGGCGGAAAAGTATAGTGTATGAGCGGCAGTCCCTTCGGGACTGGGCGGCACAGAAATAATAAATAAATAAATAAACAAACAAACAAACAAAAAACCCACCCTGTTTTGCCTGAGAGAATTTCCAAATAAAATCCTGTACTGTGTGTCTATAACAGTGAGCTCATAATAGGGCAACTCTATCAATCTCAAAATGCCACTTAAATAGTTGAGCTAGTTTCAAACTAGATTTTGATTTTCTTTCTCTCTTCCTTCCTCCCATTCTTTTTCTTTCTCTTTTCCTTCCTCTCTTTTTTCTACCTGTTTCTCTCTCTTCCTCTCTCTCTCCTTCCCTCTCACTCTTTCCCTCTCGGCTTCTGGGCAGGTTTGGAAAACTCTGAGTTGGTGATGGTTTTTAAGTGAGCGATTGCTCACTGCTCAGCTTAGAGGGAACTATGGTGGGGGCAGTCCTAATCTCTGGAGGGAGCTGATTCCAGAGGGTCAGAGCTGCCACAGAGAAGGCTCTTCCTCTGGGTCCCGCCAAACGACATTTCCAACAAGTGTCTTCTAGTTTTGGATAAATCTTTGCACGTCTTAGGGGAGGCAGGAAGAGGTAACTTAGTGGGGTCACAAAATGCCTGGAAGGAAGCAACTCAGCTCCGAGGGACCCCAGAGTCCCCCTTCCCCCCTCTTTCCTCCTCTTCCTCCTCTGCAAACCGCACTCAATGCTAACGCGGCTGATGTTCCTTGGCTGAGACATGAAACCTCTTACAAAAAAACCCAACAACAGCTCAGAGAGCACCAAGCCCCCCAGCATCATCTTCCCCCCTCTCTCCCTTTTTTAAAATTTAGCTTTTATTGAAATACATAGATAAACACAATACACAAAACAACATAAAGACATTTAAACCCTGCTGTTCTGTTCAGGACCCATGTGACCCGAAACCAAGTTTGAGTCCCCTGTAAAACATTTTCCCTGCATATCTGAAACTTGAAATTTCATGACTTTTCATCATTTCAGGGGTTCTCTCTATGAGAATTTTTTTTGGGGGGGTGGGGGGCTTAGTTTTTGCTGGGCAAAAAAAGTCACAGATCTTCTGTTCGGGTCACATACGACCCGGACCGAAAACTCTTCATTTGAAGTGCTTATGTTTGGTCAATTTGAAAACTTTTTTCACTTGGAAAGTAGTCTGAACATTTCTGCACACAATGATATGAAAATTGAACTGAAGAAATTAATCCTTATTGGTTTATTTTGCACATAAATGTGCCTCCCCCCGTTTTTGTGAAAGTTTTTTCAATTTATGGATAGTTTTGCTTGCAAAATGCATTCTATTTTACTGAAGTTGGTGTGGGATTGGTAGCTTGAACATTTATGAATATAAGAAAAATATAAAGGAACTGAAAAAAATGATTCTTACTGGTTTTTTAACATCAGAAATAAGGCCTCCCCCCCCCCCTCGGATGCTTGCAACCATTTTCACTTTTTATTTTTTTATGCTCCAAATCCGAAATATTCCTTAAAATCTTAGGCATTCATTTACTCAATTTAACAATGCTGATCATCAAAAAAATATTTGTGGGGGGTGGGGGAAAATTTTTTTTCTGGGCAAAAAAAAAGTCACGTTTAGTCTGTTCGGGTCATATAGACCCGGACCAAAATGATTTTTTTTAGGTACTTGAATTTGGTCTTTTTGAAAACTTTTTCAACTGGAAAACTAGTTTGAACATTTATGAACATAATGATATGAAAATTGAACTGGAAAAATTGAGACTTATATTTCTATTTTGATCAAAAAGCCCCTCCCCCCATCCTTTCTGAATTTCGTGTCAATTTATATTTTTAAGGCTACAAATCCCTAAGGAATTTCCTCCCAAAAGGTTTGATATACTAAATTGAACATTTCTGAATATAAGAAAAATATAAATGAACTGGAAAAAATGGTTCTTATTGGTTTAATTTTGCCACAAAAAGGCCACCACCCCTCGGCCTTGCTGTGTGCCATTATTGTCACTTGTTATACATATTTGTCTAGAAATATTTGGAATATCCTTTTGAAAATCAACCACATTGTAGCCAGATAACTAATTTTATGAAAGAAATCCATTTTACTAAAAAAAAGTATGTAAGTTTGAAATTAACAGCATAATTTTTATATAAATTGAAATAACTTTATGTGCAAAATAAACCAATATGCATCAATTTTTCCAGTTCAATTTTCATATCATTATGTTCAGAAATGTTCAAGCTACAAATCCCACACCAACTTTAGCAAAATAGAATGCATTCTGCTAGCAAAACTATCCATAAAGTGAAGACTATTTCACAGAAACGGGGGGTGCATGCATTATATCAGCAAAATAAACCAATAAGATTTAGAAACATAGAAACATAGAAACATAGAAGTCTGACGGCAGAAAAAGACCTCATGGTCCATCTAGTCTGCCCTTATACTATTTTCTGTATTTTATCTTAGGATGGATATATGTTTATCCCAGGCATGTTTAAATTCAGTTACTGTGGATTTATCTACCACGTCTGCTGGAAGTTTGTTCCAAGGATCTACTACTGTTTCAGTAAAATAATATTTTCTCATGTTGCTTTTGATCTTTCCCCCAACTAATTTCAGATTGTGTCCCCTTGTTCTTGTGTTCACTTTCCTATTAAAAACACTTCCCTCCTGGACCTTATTTAACCCTTTAATATATTTAAATGTTTCGATCATGTCCCCCCTTTTCCTTCTGTCCTCCAGACTATACAGATTGAGTTCATGAAGTCTTTCCTGATACGTTTTATGCTTCAGACCTTCCACCATTCTTGTAGCCCGTCTTTGGACCCGTTCAATTTTGTCAATATCTTTTTGTAGGTGAGGTCTCCAGAACTGAACACAGTATTCCAGATGTGCTCTCATTTCAATTTTCATATCATTGTGTGCAGAACTGTTCAAGCTACCAATCCCACACCAACTTTAGTAAAATAGAATGGATTTTGCAAGCAAAACTATCCATAAATTGAAAAAACTTTCACAAAAACGGGGGGGAGGCACATTTATGTGCAAAATAAACCAATAAGGATTAATTTCTTCAGTTCAATTTTCATTCCATTGTGTGCAGAAATGTTCACACTTGTTTCCAGGTGAAAAAAGCTTTCAAAAAGACCAAATATAAGTACCTAAAATGATCAATTTGCAGTCCGGGTCAAATAGACCCGGGAACATAAGATTAGGGAGTTTTTTCGAACAGAACAGCAGGGAAAGTTGGCCGAAAGTGTGGCTAATCCTAATAGCGGTTCTAACTATGTTGACATTCTATTACGACTCGTATTCGATAGGTCATATACACCAGTTTTGTTGACAATAAAAATCCCAAATCATATACTGTAAATAATCTTCTATTTCTATTTTTTTTACAATATATTTGATTACCCGGCAATAACTTTGTTAATGAAATATTGATCGAATGTACATTAATTACTTTATCCTTTTTTTCTAACCAATGGTAGAACATATCCTAGTCATTTCCGCTTTATACAGTGGTACCTCGAGATACGAGTTTAATTCGTTCCTGACCTGGGCTCTTAAGTCGAGCAGCTCTTATCTCGAACGACTTTTCCCCATAGGAATTAATGTAAATAATTTTAATTGGTTCCAGCCCTCAAAAAACTCACAATGTTAGTCTAAATTATGCAGAAAGACAAGTTTTTAATGAAGAAATGTACATGTACATATAAATGAATAATGAAGTTTCTTTCACTTAACTTGTAAACTTTCTTAAACTTTTAAATTTACATATGTTCAACTTCTCTGCCACCCAATCCTGTAGGACAGAGGTCCCCAACCCTTTTTGCACCAGGGACCGGCTTTAAGCGATCAAGAGAGGAATGGGTGAATGAATGGACGGAGGGTGGGAAGGAAGGAAGGAAAGAGGGAAGGGACAGGAACAGAGGAAGGAAGCAAGGAAACTTATGAAAGGGGAGAGTAAGAGAGGAATGAGTGAAGGGAGGGAGGGAGGGAAGAAGGTGGGAAGGAGAAAGAAAAGAAGAAATAGAGGAAGGGAAGGTAAAAGAGAAAGAAAAAGCTAACTTCCGCGTTCAGCTTCAGGAGACAGCTGCGAAGCCGCACGCGTGTTTTAAAAGGTTGCAGCCGGCCTGGGGGGCTCGGGGGGGTGCTGGCAAGCCCCCCAGGCTGGCTGCAAGCCCCCCCCCCCCGAGCCCCCCAGGCCGGCTGCAACCTTTTAAAACACGCGCGCCGCTTCGCAGCTGTCTCCTGAAGCCAAACGCGGAAGTTAGCGTTCGGCTTCAGGAGACAGCTCCTTGGCGCTTGTATCTCGAATTTGGGCTTGTAAGTAGAACAAAAATATCTCTCCCCTCCCAGCTCTTATCTCGAGTTGCTCTTAAGTAGAGCAGCTCTTATGTCGGGGTTCCACTGTATATGGTTTGTCTAAGATGTATGATTGTTTTTTATATTAAGAGTTTTAAATTGTTTTTAACTATTGGATTTGTACTGTTTAGCTGTTGTGAGCCGCCCAGAGTCTTTGGAGAGGGGCAGCATACAAATCTAATAAATAATAATAAAACAAATAATTTGTAAAAATTGGATTCTTCTTTATTTTGAATTTCCAGTGTTAATTAATCCATCTCGGCATAGGTTGTAATTTTTCTATAATCTCTTCCTTGTGAGGTCATTTTCCCAATACTGAGCATATATTAATCTAGCTGCCGTTGTTATATGGATATACAAATATATCTGATATTTTTCTAATTTTGCAATCTCTCCCAACCGCCTTCTCCTCCTTCTTTCTCTCTATAAACCCCACTCCTTTCCACCACTGGAATGGATGCTCTTACCTAGTTGGGTCATGAAATGTCAGCAACAAACCTGCCCAGCTCAGGGAGCCCCAAGGACCTGCAAACGCCCCCACTTATTTCTCAGGTGCTATTTGGAACGTAGCCCCTGCCTCCCTCACGCCCCCCAGCCCTTCCTGGGCCCACCCAGTCAACCAAGAGCCGCTCAATAGAAAAGGCCACAAATATAAATGTCATAAATATAAAAACGTTATTAGTGGAATGATATTTTATGCATGTGTGTTTGTTTTGGGTGTTGTTTTGTTTCTCACTTGTAAAATGACAATAAAAAGCATTTTTTAAAAATAAAAATCCAAATATTTTTGTACACTGCTCAAAAAAATACAGGGAACCCTTAAAGAACCTAGATCGGAATGAATGAAATATTCTCATTGAATACTTTTGTTCTGTACAAAGATGAATGTGCACAACAGCAGGTGGAATTGACTGTCAATCAGTGTTGCTCCCTAAGTGGACAGTTTGGTTTCACAGAAGTTTGATTTACTTGGAGTTATAGTGTGTTGCTTAAGTGTTCCCTTTATTTTTTTGAGCAGTGTATACAAATAAACAAATACAAATTTGTATTATAAAAATGCAAATATAGAGTCCGAAAGGAGTTGGGCCGCCTATAATCAGAAAGGAAGGAAGGAAGGGAAAGAGAGAGAGAGAAAGGAGAGAGAGAAGAGAGAAGAAAGAAAGAAAGAAAGAAAGAAAGAAAGAAAGAAAGAAAGAAAGAAAGAAAGAAAGAAAGAAAGAAAGAAGAGTTTACAAACCTGCCTTTTGGCTAAGCAGCCCAGCCCAGCCCTGGCAAAGCAAAGCAAGGGGGCGACCCCCTCCCGCACGTCAGTCAAAAGAGGGGGAGGCTGCCCCCCCGACCTATTAGACCTCCGGGGCGGGGCCTTTGCCTTGGATGGGAGACCACCAGGCGATCCTCGCTCCCTTCCAAAGCCAGCTGGGAAGAGCTGCCGCCCCCCCCCAGCGCCCCCACCGCACAGCACCCTGTCTAGTGGCGGGGAGTCCCACCGGCTGCCCCGAGCGGCTTCCCCCCCCGGACTACAAGTCCCATCAGCCCAGCCGAGCCGAGGGCTTATAACAACAACAACAACCAGTATCCCCTCCCTGCCTCCCCCCCAAGTCCAAAAGCAAGCAGGACACACACACACACCTGGTAGCTGAGCAGCTCCCCCACGTCCATGGCCGCCGCCGCCTCCGCTGCTGCTGCCGCTGCCGGGTGTCGCGAAAGGTCGCGCGCTTTGCCGTAAAGCGCTCCCTCCGTTTGCTCTCCCCCCTCCCACCTCCGCCACGGGAAGAGGCCAGGCTGGACCTTCCGCCATAAAGCACGGCGCCGCCGTCACGCTCCGCCCAGAGCGGCCGGGCCGTAAATATGGTAATAGGAGCGCAGCGGGGCTTTTGGCGGAGAGAGCAGCCCAGATTTGGTAGGGCGGGACGGGAGTGGGGGCCCTGCTGGGATTTTGGGGTGTTCAATGCAGAAACGTCCATCTTGCGAAACTGCAGCTTATTAAGAAGAAGCCGGTTTTGAGAGGCTCCTTCGTTTATTTAATTATTCATCCATCCATCCATCCATTCATAATATATCCCCTTTTCTGACCATTAAAGGTATGTGTGGTTTTTAAGATAATGGGTTTTAGTTACAGTTTTAATTATTAGATTTGTTCTGTATTGTTTTATTGTTGTGAGCCATCCCGAGTTTTTGGAGAGGGGCAGCATACAAGTCTAATTTATTATTATTAATATTATTATTATTATCATTATCATTATTATTATTATCATTATTATTATTATTATTATCATTATTATTATTTTACTTATTTTTTGTTTGTGTATTTATTTGTTTATTTATTATTATTTATTTATTAGATTTGTATGCCACCCCTCTCTGTAGATATATTATTTTATCCCCCCCCAGCCCAGGCACACCTGCCGTTCTCCCCCCCCTCCGTTTCCCCTCCCTGGATCTTTAGCTCAGTTTCTACACCCACAGACAGGTACGAAGAGAAAGACACCTGCACAAGAATGGCTATACACACACACTTCGAGGCACCCACTCATTTGTGTACACCCACAGAGAGAGAGAGATCAACCTCCAAATGATAATGAATAATAACAATAATTTATTAGATTTGTATGCCACCCATCTCGGAAGACTCGGGGCAGCTCACAAAAACAATAAACAATGCGGTACAAGTCCACTAATTAAAACTATAGCTAAAAACCCACTATCATTTAAAAACAGTCAACACTCCCCAATCATAACCACACATAAATCTTACTATCCGAAAGGGGATGCATCAATTACCCCATGCCTGGTGACATAGATAGCTCCGAGTCCTCGGAGAGGGGCGGCATACAAATCTAAATAATAATAATAATAATAATAATAATAATAATAATAAAAACAACAACAACAACTACCATTTACCAGTGACAAAGAACTGGTGGGATCATAAGCCCGGAAAAGTGGTGGAAAATGAGCAAGCAAAACTACTGTGGGACTTCCGACTTCAGACTGACCGAATTCTGAAGCATAACACACCAGACATTGTGATCGTGGAGAAAAAGAAAGTATGGATTATCGACATCGCAATCCCAGGAGACAGCAGAATTGAGGAGAAGCAGCTAGAGAAATTAGTGAAATACGAAGATCTGAAAATCGAGCTGCAACGACTCTGGCATAAGCCCGTGAACGTGGTCCCAGTGGTACTTGGCACGATGGGCGCAGTGCCAAAGGATCTCAGCGGACATTTGAAAACCATCGGAATTGACCAAATCTCCATCTGTCAATTGCAAAAAGTCACTTTACTGGGATCGGCAAACATAATTCGCCACTACATCATGCAGTCCTAGGTGCTTGGGAAGCACCCAACTGGGGATGAAATACGAAATCCAGCATAGTGATCTCGTCTGCTGTGTTGTACTGACATAATAATAATAATAATAATAATAATAATAATAATAATAATAATAGTAATAGTAATAGTAATAGTAATAGTAATAGTAATAGTAATAGTAATACAACAACAACAATAGATAGGTGCTTCAGCGACCCTCCAAAAGGAGGCAAAGGGCCAGCTGTCCACAAGGAGCACGAATCCTTCCATCCTCCACCATTCAGTCAGAGCGGAAGAGGCTCCTGGGATGAGAAGGGAAACGTCTTCAGAAGGAGAAACCAAGAAAGTCCAGCTGCCTCCAGAACAAAGCACCTTTTGGGTCTGCAAGAAAAACGTCCAGAAACCACTACCAGGGACCCCCTCGGTCCAAGCCTGAGCCGCAGATATATTCTTGGCAGGATCCGGAGCGCCAGCTGCAGTTGTGCTTGGAGGCGGCCTGGTTTTGCCACGCTTGGAGCCTTTGCCAAGGAAGCCTCGCTCGTGCCGGGTCGCTGGGGTCGCTGCCCTGCTTGCAGAAAACAGCTGCAGCAAAAAAGGCTTTGGGTTTTTATTAATTAGATTTGTATGCCGTCCTTCTCCAAGGACTCAGGGGCAGTCCCCCCTTTATGACCACAATTGAATTTTTGAGCTGAGGTGGGGCAGTGGGTAGAGGGCAGCCCTGCAGGCCACTAAAGCTGACTGCTAGATCTGCGGGTCAGTGGTTCAAATCTCACCACCGGCTCAAGGTTGACTCAGCTTTCCATCCTTCCCAGGTGGGTCAAATGAGGACCCGGATTGTGGGGGCAATAGGCTCAGGCTCTGTTAAAAAGTGCTATTGCTAACAGGTTGTAAACTGCCCTAAGTCTAAGGAGAAGGGTGGCATAAAAATCGAATAAATCTTTCTTTCTTTCTTTCTTCCTTCCTTCCTTCCTTCCTTCCTTCTTTCCTTCCTGCCTTCCTTCCTGCCTTCCCTCCCTCTTTCTTTCTCTCTTTCTTCCTTCCTTTCTTTCTTTCTCTCTTTTTTTCTTTCTTTCTTTCTTCTTCAAGGGAAGACCAAACGCAACCTCGGAGCTAACAAAAGCCCCGATGAATGAATTCCATTTGCAGCCACATCTAATCCAACCATAAGCAAAACTTATCGTTCTCCCATGAAAAGCGCATTGTCTGGAGCCCTGTGCAACGCCGTGTCAAACATTGCCACGACAACTCCACGAAACAAAGCTCTCCCGCCGCCGGAAGGGCTGGCAGAGTTCTCTCGGTGGGCTCTGCCTTAAAGGGGCCCCCCAAAATTAAAAGCATCTATCATGTTATGACAGGAGCCCCCAGCCCCACCCAGCTCCTTCCAAAGAGGAGGAGGAGGAAGAAGAGGAAGAGGAGGGGGTCCTTTGGTGGTGATTGAAGGGTTCCCTCGGGTCCCATGTGTTGGGGGTCAAGGGAAAGGGAGGGTTTTGCTTCCTCTTTCTGCTCAAGAGCCCCATTGACAATTGGGGGGCCACGGTGGGACACAGAACGCTGGACTCCATGGGCTTTGGCCCGATTCAGCAGGGCTCTTCTTAGGTTCCTAGGTTCTAGGAGAAGAAGAAAGAACTGTGGGTTCCTTGGTGCTGTCTGAGCTTGGACATTTTCTTGAAGATGTTTCATGATCCAGCTAAGTAATGTCATCAGTGCTAGAAGGGAATGAGGTTGGAGGAGGAGGAGGAGAACCAGAGGCCCCTTCATGTTTCCAAGGTTGATTATTTTTTTGCAGACATTTCATGACCCAACTAGGGAACATCATCAGTGCTAGAAGGGAGTGGGGTTTGCAGGGAAGAGGAGGGGGAGGAGGAAGAAGAAGAAGGAGGAGGAGGAGGAGAAGAAGAGAAGGAAAAGACTATAGGTTCCTTGGTGCTGTCTGAGCTTGGAAGTTTTCTTGCAAACATTTCATGACCCAGCTAGGGAACACTCTCAGTGCTAGAAGGGAGGGGGGTTTGCAGGGAGGGGGAGGAGGAAGATGGGATCTGAGCTGCTCTCTGAGCTGAATCGTTTTCCTGCAGAGGTTTCATGACCCAGCTAGGGAACATCCTCAGTGCTAGAAGGGAGTGGGGTTTGCAAAGAGGAGGAGGAGGAGGAGAGAGGTGGTGGTGGTGTTAAAGGACTATAGGGTGCTTGGTGCTCTCTGAGCTGGGAGGTTTTCTTGTAGAGGTTTCATGACCCAGACTAGGGACCATCATCATCAGTGCTTGAAAGGAGGAGGAGGAGGAGGCAGTTGGAGAAAAGAGCTCCACAAATCTCTCTGCTCCCGAGAAGAAAAACAGCCCAGGTGAAGCCCATCATCAGCTCTGCCTTTATGAAGACCCAGGCCCATTGGCAGGACTTCTGCCAGCATCCCAGGCCAGGATGGGAGAGGGGATAAAAAGAAAGAGAAGGGGTGGAGCAGAGTGGAGTGGAATAGAATAGAATGGAATATAGACAATACATGGAATAGCATGGAATAGGACAGAACAGAATAGAATAGGATACAGTAGAATAGGATAGGATATAATACAATAGAACATAAACAATATATGGAATAGAGAATAGAATAGAATGGAATGAAACAGAATGGAAAGGAATGGAATGAAGAACCGAACAGAATAGAATAAAATAGTAACTTTACTGTCACTTTGAATGTTCACTAATCAGCATCCATGGAAATGAAGTTTTGTGGCGTTCAGCTCTCAAAGGTTCCCTCCTCCCATCTACACTACTCAATAGTCTTCAAGGGCAGCCCCATATTGAGTGCATTGCAGTAGTCCATCCCAGAGATGACCAGTTCCCCTAGGGGACGTAAG
Organism: Erythrolamprus reginae; assembly: GCF_031021105.1. Classification (NCBI taxonomy): domain Eukaryota; kingdom Metazoa; phylum Chordata; class Lepidosauria; order Squamata; family Dipsadidae; genus Erythrolamprus; species Erythrolamprus reginae. The sequence continues at coordinate 105,039 of NW_027248498.1, forward strand.
CTTTTCTCCCCCGGGGAAAGGAATCCCCGTCTGTGGCTCAAGCCGGCTCACGGATTTCCCCCGTGGCCATTGTTTCCATTTTCCTCAGCTCTTCTGCTCAAGCCTGATCATGGTCTGAAGGTGGTTTGTGGAGGGCAGGGGGAGGAAGCGTCGCTTAATGAAACTGCACGGAATTCAAAAAGCTCGACATAAGTTAGATTTCAATAAAGGGGGATTAAGGGGGAAAAAGGTCCTTGGAAGAGCTCGAAAGGATATTTACTAAAGGTTGGGGGGGGAAGGATGAGCGTGGAAACCGCTGGCAGAAGTCTGGAGAGAGACTCTGGTTGCAAAAGAGGCGAAGGGGCCTGTCTAGGAATGGACGGTCCCTGTTCCGGTCCGTCTGCCCCCACCGGTCCCTGAGGCTCCTTTGGGGGCTTTGGGTCAGTCCCTGCCCCTCTGCCCCAGAGACCAGGGGGGTGGAGCTCAGTGAGGAAGCCCTGGCTGGAGACGTTTGTGCATTTAGAGCCAGGGCGGCTCAGTGGTTAGAGGGAAGCCCTGCAGGCTCCTTCAGCCAACTGCTAGCTGTAGTTCAGCAGTTCAAATCTCACCATCGGCTCCAGGTTGACTCAACCTTCCGTCCTTCCCAGGGGGGTCAAATAAAGACCCAGATTGTTGGGGGCAAGAGGCTGATTCTGTAAACTGCTCAGAGAAGTCTGGAAAAGCACCAGGAAGTGGTCTAAAGGCTAATGCTATTCCTTCCTTCCTTCCTTCCTTCCTTCCTTCCTTCCTTCCAATATCTGTCTTGTGAAAATTTATAACTTATTTTTTTTATTTTTGTCCTTTCCTCTAGCCAATCATAAAAATTTCCCCATATCTTATATATTCTGAGTCTTTTTTCCCTTCTAGTTTTTTCAACAGCATGTCCATCTCTGCACAATCTAACACCTTTTTAATTATCATCCCTTCTTCCCGTATTTTGTCAGATTTCCATTGTTGAGTGTAAACTATCCTTGCAGCTGTCAAAATATGGATAACCAACTATCTTACTTCTTTTTTAATTCTTTGGTTAAGAATACCCAGTAAATATAATTCTGTTTTTTCTCCAGTTCTTCCTTTGTTATTTATTTCACCCAATCTGCCACCTTGTTCCTTCCTTCCTTCCCCTCCCTCTCATTTCCTACTCTTTTATCCCTTCCTCCCTCTCCCTTCTTTCCTCCTCCTCCCTCCTTTTCCCCCTCCATTTCTTCCTTCCTCCCCCCCTTTCCCTCTCTCCTTCCCTCCCTCTTTTCCTCCCTCCCTTCTTTCTTAGATCCTTTCTTCCTTCCTCCCTTCTTCCTTAGATTCTTCCTCCCTCCCTCCTTCTCTCCCTCTTTCCCTCCCTCCCCTCTTCCTTAGATCCTCCCTCCCTCCATCCCTTCTTTCATAGATCCTTCCTTTCTTCCTCCCTCCCTTCTTCCTTAGATCCTCCCTCCCTCGCCTTCCTTCCTTCTTCCCTCCATTCCTCCCTCCTTCCTGGCTCCTCAGTATTTTTCCTCTTCCTTCCTTCCTTCCCTCCTTCCTTCCTTCTGTATTTCAGGGGGGCTGCCAGAAAACAGAGGAAGGCGATAAAACCTCAGGTTCTTTTCCACATCTGCCCCGTCTGCAGAATAACAGTTGACAGGTCTAGTTGAGTTAATCAGGCTGGATAATAGAGGGGAAGAAAGAAATCTCCCACCGAATTGAGGCAGAAAGCCATCAGGCTGCAGTTCATGGGGACTCTACCCCCCCCACACCTTCATCTGCAGAGAAGGGCAAGGTCAGCTGGCCAGGCCCCTCCTGGCCTGCTGGGAAGGGCTGTGGGGCCAGAGCTATGGCCAAAATCTTTGGCTGTCTGTAGCCCCTGGAGGCTCTTGGTGGTCTTTGAGGGTCTCTAAGCTTTTCTCTCCAGCTCTGGCCTCTGGCTTCTTCCTTTCTCATCCCTCCTCCCCTGTCTCCCATCTTCCTTTTCCTCTCTTTCCTTTGGGAGGGGGAGAATCTGATGTGGGGGGTTTTCTCCCCCTGGATGGCCCCAGGGCCAAGGGGAGTCCCGTCCGTCCATCTGTCCGGCAGGGGCTTCTCGGGCTCTCGGGCTCCTCCTCCTCCTCCTTTCCTTCCAGGCATCTCTGTCCCCTAGGAAGACTTTGGAGGGAGCCTCCCAGCCCATTGATCAAGCACCACTGGGCCCAAGAAGGGGGCTTGGGACAAGTGGGGGGGGAGGGAGGGAGGGGAGACAGATGGATGGAGAGAGGAGAAGGCTTCCTTCCTGCCTTCCACCTACCCACTCTTCTTCTCTCCCTCCCTCCCCTCCCTCCTCTTTCTTTCTTTCTTTCTTTCTCTTTCTTTTTTCTTCCTCCTGTCCTTTCCCTTTTTGTCCTTCCTCCCCACCTTTCTTTATCCTTCCTTCCCTCCCTCCCTCCGTCCTTTCCTTTCTTCCTTCCTTCCATCTACCCACTCTTCCTTCCCTCTCCCCCTCTTTCCCCCTTCCTTCCTCTTTCTTTCTTTCTTTCTCTTTCTCTTTTCTCCCCTTCCGACCTTCTTTCCATTTCCTTCCTTTCTCCCCACCTTTCTTTATCCTTCCTTCTGCCTCCCTCCCACCCTGCCTTCCTTCTTTCCTTCCTTCCTTCTCTCTCTCCCTCCCTCCCGCCCTAGAAAGCCACGGGCCGATGCCAAACTGCAGCCCATCCGACAGGCCAATCCATACAGAGGCCTGAGATATATATTCCCCCTGACTGCCCGACGGGATATATTTCCTTGTGCCCCCCTCCCTCCTGCGCCCCTCTCCTTCTCTCTTTCTCAGCCTGATTTAGCCATGATAAAACCCCACTGATGTCGGCACATTTCCATCAGCAGCCGTAATGGACCTTGACTACATTTTACACACACATGTGGACCTACACAAAGGGACTCCGACCGGCCCGCCTTTAATGCAGTCAAGGGCCATTACAGCCGCCGATGAGTTTCGGGCGCATCCCGGTGGTTTTATGGCGGATAAATCAGGAAGCCCAGCAGGGAGCGGAGGAGTCGGGAGCCCCCCCCACCCCACCGGCCTCTCCGTACTCCAGGAGGGGCAGAACTCCCACCCCCCACCTGCCCCCTGAAGGGGGAGCAATTGCTGCAGAGGGGGAGGGGGCACCTCTACAGGCTGGGTAGGGGGGCAGGCAGGACTCCCATGGATAGGAGCGGTGATGGGCTCCTACGGGTACGGTCAGGTATGCAGAACCGGTAGAAAAACATAGAAACCTAGAAGATTGACCGCAGAAAAAGACCTCCTGGTCCATCTAGTCTACCCATATACTATTTCCTGCATTTTAGCTTAGGATGGATCTATGTTTATCCCAGGCATGTTTACATTGAGTTCCTGTGGATTGACCCACCACGTCTGCTGGAAGTTTGTTCCAAGCATCTACTCCTCTTTCAGTAAAATAATATTTTCTCATGTTGCTTCTGATCTTTCCCCCAACTAACTTCAGATTGTGGTCCCCTTGTTCTTGTGTTCACTTTCCTATTAAAAACACTTCCCTCCTGAACCTTATTTAACCTTTAACCTATTTAAATGTTTCGATCATGTCCCCCCTTTTCCTTCTGTCCTCCAGACTAGACAGATGGAGTTCATTAAGTCTTTCCTGATACGTTTTATGCTTAAGACCTCCCACCATTCTTGTAGCCCGTCTTTGGACCCGTTTCAATTTTGTCAATATCTTTTTGTAGGTGAGGTTTCCAGAACTGGACACAGGATTCCAAATGTGGTCTCACCAGCGCTCTATATAAGGGGATCACAGTGTATAAAATCCTGCATGGGATAGAAAAGGTGGATGGAGAAAAATCCTTTTCTCTCACACACAATACTAGGACGAGGGGGCCCCTCCCTAAAACTCATAGGTAGGAAAGTGAGGACAAATCAAGGGAAATATTTCTTCACCCGGAGGGTCCTTGGTTGATGGAATTCCCTTCCAGAAGAGGTCGTGACAGCTGTCAGCCTGGAGAGCTTCAAGGCAGGATTGGACAGATTCAGGGATGCCAAGTTTATCTATTGTAGTTATTGACTCAGATGTCCATGTGCCGCCTCTGTGTTGGTTGAGGCAGGCAGGGTTCCCTTGGGTCCCATTTGTTGGGTGTCCAGGGAAAGGGAGGGTCTTGCCTTCTCTTTCTGCTCAAGATTCCCATGGACAATTAGGGGGCCACTGGGTGACACAGAATGCTGGACTCGATGGGCTTTGGCCCGATTCAGCAGGGCTCTTCTTAGGGTCTTATGTTCTTAAAAATTTTCAATTTTTTCTTTTCTCCCCTTCTGGGCTCTGGTAAAATGACCAGATTATTGCCTCGGTAAAGCTGGACACCATTCCGGGGGGCGGGATGGGGAGAACACAGACTGGCTTCAACCGGGGCCCTGTTGTAAAGCAACCCATCACCCATTTTGGGCAATCCCTATTGCAGAAGGCAAAGGGGGTTGACAGATGCAAACCAGCTGAGCAAACGCTCTGGAAAGCGCAGAGTGTTTCAGGCATCCCACAAGGGGATCAGACCCCTTCTGCCTAAAACCAGCTTGCAAAAAACACCAGGGCTTAGGCAAAACAATTGCTGGGAAAAACAAACTCAGAGGTCGGATCGGTTGTTCCCCGACCTTATGAGAGAGAGAGATTGGTGCTCGTTTAGTGGAGTTTCGCCTGCTTTCCCGAGCTGGGCGCTGGTGGAGGAGGCAGGAACCAGAGCCACCAGCCCCACCACTCCATCTGCGGCACTGGGAAGAGCTGCTCGGCGTCAGTCTTTCTTATGGTCCAGCCCCCCTCACTCGGGGAGCACGCTCAAAGCCCAGAGCTGTCTCCTCTCAGCAGAACTTCGGACATCGGACGTCGGAGGTGGTGCTCCTCCTGGCCAACATCTCCAAGCCCAAGACCGTCACGCATTGCCCCGACCCTTCCCCTTCGCTTAAGGTGGCCAGGCGTCCCATTTTTAAAAAATTGGGATTTTTTGAAAACACCACCGGACACAGGACAAATTGCCCAAAAGCAGGACTGTCCCACCAAAAGCGGGACATCTGGTCACCTTAGGCCAGGGGTGGGCAATTAATTTTGCCCTGGGGCTGCCTGAGAAATAGGGATGGTTTTATAGGGCTGGACATTAACCCAGTTCCACCCAATACTGTAAAGACCCAGACCCCGGCCTGACCTAAACACCCAGACCCACTCTACAGACCCCTAATTGTTTGCTTTATGGCAACATGGTGCACCACAGTCACTGCACTGGAGTGTTTGTGTGGCTTCTGTGCTCGGCCACTCTCATTGCTTCCATTGTTATCCTTCTTTCCCAGTTTCACCATTTAGCCTAATAACCCCAAAACCTCCGTCCCATTAACTCTTCTCGGCCTGTCCTACTCAGAAGTGACTATTGTTGTGAGCCGCTCCGAGTCTTCAGAGAGGGGTTGCATACAAATCTAATAAATTATTATGATTATTATCATTATTATTATTATTATTATTATTATTATTATTATTATTATTTCCCAATTCTAAAAGAGATTTTTTTCCCCCTGTGTGTTTTGTTAAGACCACAAAACCGTGACGCCACTGGAGAGAACCAAACACGCAGATTTACACAGCATTCGGAATTAATGATTGGTGATTAATAATGTGGCTGGATCTCATGGAGAATTATAGATCCGGTGCTCAGATAAAGCGGCTTGTTTTGTGTTTTAGGAGGATTCTGCTTGGGTCTGGGAGGCTGCCTCCTGCGTACTGATCAGCCTCGTGAAATTAGGGTTTCTCTCCAGAGCTCGGCTTCTCCATGGAGGGAGGGGGCTCAAACAAGAAGACCCGGTGCCCCCCCCTCCCAAGGCAGCATCCTGATGGAATCTGTAGAACCTCTGCCAGCAAAGCTGCTTAATATCGGCAGAGCGCAGCCTCAAAAGTTAGACGTTTGAAAACCTGCCCAGGCATAAAAAGGCGATTAACTTTCTGCAACTGTACGGGCGGCACTTTTTGCAGCTTGCTGATATGTGTGCAATTCTCAAACTGGGGATGGCGCATGAAAGTAATTAAGCATCTTTATTCATCCATCACAACATCCAACACAACAGGGGATGAATAAGTAAACTTACTCAGCACTCCTGCTCCTTTGGGGGCCCAGGAGAGCTTGCTAAGGTAGCGTTTACACACAAGTAAATAATAATAATAATAATAATAATAATAATAACAACAACAATAATAATAATAATAACAACAATAATAATAACAACAAAAACATCATCAACAACAAAAACAATAACAACAACAGAGTTGGAAGGGACCCTGGAGGCCTTCTAGTCCAACCCCCTGCTTAGGCACGAAACCCTCCACTACTTCAGACAGATGGTGATCCAACATCTGCTTAAAACCTTTCAGTGTTGGAGCATCCACAATTTCCAGAGGCAACTTCTGTTCCACTGATTAATTGTTCTGACTGTCAGGAAATTTCTCCTTTGTTCAAAGTTGCTTCTCTCCTTGATTAATTTCCACCCATTGCTTCTTCTTCTGCTTTGGAGAAGAGCTTGACTCCCATTTCTTTGTGGCAACCCCTGAGATCTTGGAAGGCTGCTCTCATGTCTCCCCTGGTCCTTCTTCTCATTAAACTAGCCAGGCCCATTTGCTGCAACCGTTCTTCCTATGTTTCAGCCTCCAGTCCCCTAAAACCAAACAGGTAAAGGAGGCTACAGCCAGCTAAATCGGAGCCAGCCATGTGCAGCAGCAGCCAAAAAAAAGGCCAATGCTATCTTAAATTGCAATAATAAAGAATTATTTATCTGTTTATTTATTTATTTTATTTTATTGGATTTGTATGCCGCCCCTCTCCGAGGGAGTCACTCTTCACCTTTTGCGACCTTCTGACAAGCAAGGTCAAATGGGGAGCTGGGTTCTCTTTAACACCCATGTTACTTTCAAGGATTACTACTACCCTAGGTAATATTCCATTTAAGGTGAAAAGGTTGTGAGTGTGTATACTGCTGAGTTATAGTGACTAAGCTGTAACCTGATTGGGCTAGAACAATATAAGAAGCAAAGCACCTTTGCAGTGGGTGTGGGGGTTGTTGTGATTGGTTGCTTGGTTGCTTGGTGAGTGGTTAGTCTTGTTGGGTGGATTGGTTTAGTGCATCATGGTTTATAGTAGTAAGAACCTAAGAAGAGCCCTGTGGAATGGGGCCCAAGCCCATCGAGTCCAGCATTCTGTATCCCACAGTGGCCCCCCAATTGTCCATGGGGATCTTGAGCAGAAGGAGAAGGCAAAACCCTCCCCTTTCCCTTGACCCCTAACAAATGGGACCCAAGGGAATCTTGCCTGCCTCAACCAACACAGAGGCGGCACTTGGACATCTGTTCCAATAACCACCTATGAAACACTTGGCATCCATGAATCTGTCTAATCCTGCCTTGAAACTATCCAGGCTGACAGCTGTCACGACCTCTTCTGGAAGGGAATCCCATAAACTAGTAGTAAAGTACTTTCTGGAAACAGAAGAACAGGGAAGATTCTCTTTTTGCTACACTGTAAAGTGTAAAGCTTCTTCAACAGGATCCTGCTGAATTTATGTATTTATTTTTATTTGTTTGTTTTGTCCAATACACAATAATACACAATGAGGGTTATAGAGGATATAATCAGGTAGGGTGTTTTAAAGGGGGAATGGAGGAGAAAATAAAGGAGTGAAATGTAACGATGAGCGAATAGCAGGAAAAGATATAGGGATAGAAGAGAAGATATAGGAGATATAGGAGAGACAAGTTTATTTATTTATTTTATTTTATTCATTCTTTACCGGCTTCCGTTGCTGAGATCCTTTGTCACACATTCCTGGGCCTAGACAGTAGCTTTCGAACGCAACTTGGACAGTTACTCACTGCGGTGATTCACTTAACAGCTATGGCAAGAGAGGTTGTAAAGTGTGGGAAAAGCTCCACTTAATTATTTATTTGTATTTATTTATTAGATTTGTATGCCGCCCCTCTCCGTAGACTCGGGGCGGCTCACAACACAACAAAACAGTTCATGACAAATCTAATAATTTACAATTTAAATATTTAAAAAAAACCATTTTTAAGCAGACATACATACAAACATACCATACATAAATTGTTTAGGCCCGGGGGAGATATCTCAGTTCCCCCATGCCTGACGACAAAGCTGGGTTTTGAGGAGTTTACGAAAGGCAAGGAGGGTGGGGGCAGTTCTAATCTCTGGGGGGAGCTGGTTCCAGAGAGTCGGGGCCGCCACAGAGAAGGCTCTTCCCCTGGGTCCCGCCAAACGACATTGTTTAGTTGATGGGACCCGGAGAAGGCCAACTCTGTGGGACCTAACCGGTCGCTGGGATTTGTGCGGCAGAAGGCGGTCCCGGAGATATTCTGGTCTGATGCCATGAAGGGCTTTATAGGTCATAACCAACACTTTGAATTGTGACCGGAAACTGATCGGCAACCAATGCAGACTGCGGAGTGTTGGTGAAACATGGGCATATTTAGGAAAGCCCATGATTGCTCTCGCAGCTGCATTCTGCACGATCTGAAGTTTCCGAACACTTTTCAAAGGTCGCCCCATGTAGAGAGCGTTACAGTAGTCGAACCTCGAGGTGATGAGGGCATGAGTGACTGGGAGCAGTGAGTCCCGGTCCAGATAGGGCCACAACTGGTGCACCAGGCGAACCTGGGCAATGATGTTGTCTTCCCCTTAGCCCTGGACTCCATTCCCATCGTACGTGGAGGGCTGGCGGTATCCTTGTCTCTCCACGCTTGGCGTTTCTCCTTCCAGAAACGAGGCTCTGATTTAAGGCTCCTCTGCCGTGAATTAAAGCTCCAGAAAGTGTGAGAACCATCGGAAGGGAAGGTTCCTCCTCCCAGGAGTCTGCGGGGAAATCATTGCCGAGAAGCCGCAGGAGATTTCCCAAAGGTGACTTTCAAATTAAAGAGGAGCAGAATTCCTCTAATTTGGAGGCTTTGGAGGGATGCAGCTCACTGAACACCCCATTACCAGCTCAGCAAATGTGCCCAGAATTGCCTCTCGCTTTCCCCAATTAATATTTTTAGCGGCTGGGTGCTTCCGAGGGGCACCAGGGTCTCCAGCGGGGTGGCTCGAATTCAGGAAAGGTCTGAGCTGGCGGTAGCCCTCCGCTGTGGCTCTCGTGGTACCAAAGTTCCCGGGGACACCTCGGTTTAAATCGGAGCCCAAGTGAAGGCATTCCTCCAAGTTCCATCCTGGCACCTCACCGAATGTGAGTTTCCCACCCAGTTGAAAGTTCACATCCTTTGTCCCCCCAACCCACAAACCTATCACGTTGCCCACTCAGGTTGTGCCAGCTTCCACCCAGGTGGGCGGGCATAGGATGGCCTTGAACCCCTCGAAGAAAGGATGCTTTGTGGCTGCATCTGTTCCCTCATGAAAATCCCCCTTCCCAAGTTCCTATCAACATCAGGCTTTCAATAATAGTAATAGTAATAGCAATAGCAATAGTGGGTGGACAAGGAGCACTCACAACAGTGACCATGTGGAGAGTTGCAGATGTAAGCATGAAAAATGCTTATAAGTCCATTTTTTCAGTGCTGTTGGAACTTTAAATGGAGTCTTCGGAGAGGGGCGGCATACAAATCTAATAAACTATAACTATAACTACTAAATCAATGGTTGTAATTTGAGGACTACCTATATAAGGTTGCATGCAGGTATCTCTTCTCCCCATAACTGACTTCTTACCTTATACACAAATCATCAACATTTTACTTCTGCTACCAGTAAAAAGAACTTTCTAAAACTGTGCCTTGATTTGACCTTGATCAAACCAACCAACTCTATGTCCTGTCCTTTTATTTCTAGCAATCTCAATCTTTCATTCCTAAAGAGGATATCAGGATTTGATCTCTTTTCAGCTTTCACTTTTCTGATCTAAATTTATTTGTGCAATTTATATGCTGTCCAATTCCAACAAAGAGTCTTATTTGAGCCTTTTGCAAACCTCTTTTGTAAAACCGGCAAAAAAATCATTATAGCCAGATCATTTTCTGGGCTTGTCATTTGTATAACTGCCAACTCTGTCTTATAATCCATATTTTTTATGTTCCTGTATTTCAACCCTTTCTTTATTTTTTAAAAATATATATTTTGCACTAGGTTGTTCTGGCTTTTTATCCAGTAAATCTTCCAAAGTATTCTCCTTCACACCTGTCATTTTTTTCTCAACATCTGTTGGACATAACATATCCATAGAAGCTGACAGCATTGCTGACATTGTAGCTGCTAGTTTCTGTCCCCATTCTTCAAATACCTGCTGGAACATCTCAGATGTCTTCCCATTTTCTGTCATTTTGTCTCAATGCAGACAAAAGGCAAATCTGTCTATTTTATTTGTTTTCCCTTTTATGTCTGGGTTCTTTAAGTCTCCTCTAGTGTCCAATTTCAGAAATCATAAAGTCTCCAATTTCCGTTATGACTTATGGTAGACTGAACAATTTAGATGCCTTTATATTATTGTTTCCAAAATCTCACAGCACAAATTCGAATATCCCAAAATAATATTGCTCCTTTAACTTTGCAATAGCTGTTAAGGAGTGTGCAGAACCCTTCACTTATCAAGGACCATCACAGAGGAAAACGTGCGATTCCAGCAGATATCCAGGAGATAGGCGTAATTATTCAGTCAAATGTATGAAATAGTGTTTACATTTAGAAATAGCACCGTCAAGTTAAACAGTCTGGTCATACACATTAAAATCAGTCAATATCTCTCAATAAAATAATAATATTACAAGCCTATCTCTGTCTTACATATCAGACATACATTACAGCTCACAAATACATCAAACTAACACAGAGTTTACTACATCAGTCACAGTGAATCAGCAGAAAAAACAGAGAAAGCAGAGAGAAAGAATCATACTTTCTGGCTCCCTCTAATGGCAATTTACAACACTACATCTTAAAACTATAGTACTTCTGTTCTGCCAGGCTCTCTGGTAGGAGCCTCCCAAAAATTCAAGGGTAAAAATTTCAGACACACACACGTTTGAAAATTCAAAACAATGTTCTTTATCCCAAAATTCAAAATAAACTAAGCACTCTTTTTGTATTGCAAAGAGCACTCGTCCCAAAACAACCGGGTAGTCTGTACAATTAACCTTAAGCAGTCATTAAGTACTTAGCTAGCAGCTGTGAAGAAACTTCACACCCCTTCTTCTTCCAACGAAGTGAGACACACACACGTTGCTCTGCTTTGTTTTCAAAGGTATGAAAAATCAATAAAGTTCAGAAACCAGAAACACAGGATTCCTGACGAACTGCGATCAGATACTCTTCCACAACGGCCAAACCCACATGCTGCTATTTATAGCAGCAGCCCTAATTACTGTAGCCCCACCCAAACACAGGTGGCCTCCCTTATTTCCTGTAATATGTTCTTACTTGGTCTCTTCTACGCATAATTCTGCGCTTGCGTGGGTCCAAAATGTCATCATCTGAATCAATAGAAGATAAGGGAGATTGACTGCCTGGGCTGTGTGCCAAGCCCTCCTCTGCCGAGTCACTCCCACCTTCTTCTTCGTCTGAGGAAACTAAACTCTGAACTGACTCTGTCAGCAATAACACAGGCCTGTGACATGTTGAAGTTTCCCCTGCATCCACCTCCCTATTCCCTGGGGCAGGAGCTGGGCCAGAGCCAACGACAACAACTTCAATACAAGCAAAGATTCTTTGTTAGCTTGCTTATATATTGCCAATCCAACTGTCTTGTATATAGTACTAACGATAGCAATAGCATTTAGACTTACATACCGCTTCCTAGTGCTTTTACAGCCCTCTCTACATGGTTTACAGAGTCAGCCTCTTGCCCCCAACAATCGGGGTCCTCATTTGACCCACCTCAGAAGGACAGAAGGCTGAGTCGACCTTGAGCCTACTGAGATTCAATGTGCCTAACTATTGGCAACTGGTGATTAGCAGGAGTAGCCTGCAGGACTGCACTCTAACCACTGCACCACCGTTGCTCTATTTTAACCTAGAGTAACAGATGTGGGAGGGATCTTTGAGGTCTTCCAGTCCAGCCCTGAGCTCAAACAAGAGACCCCCTGTCTATGGAGACTCTCCGTCGTCCGGGTCATGGTTATCCAAAAGGTATTTTTTCAGGAGGCAACTGGACTTTCTGTTTTTTCTTTGAAGAGGTTTCACTTCTTAGCCAAGAAGGATTTATAGAAAAGAATTTAGAAGAGAATTCTTTCTTGGCCAAGGGTGATTGGACACACAAGGAATTTGTCTTTGGTGCAGATGCTCTCGGTGGACATAAAAGAAAATATTTCATGATTTGCCAAGAATCATGAAATACAAGACTTAATGATTGTCACAGGGTTCAAAGAAGCAATCAGGAAACAATCAACATTATTTATTTATTTGTTTGTTTGTTTATTTTTAGATTTGCATGTCACCCCTCTCCGAAGACTCGAATAATATTAATAAAAATGTGAAGGATGCAAGCAACAAGTGACAGTCCTACAGTCCTAAGTGGGAGGAAGTGGGTGATAGGAATGATGAGAAAAAACTAGTAGTAATAGTGGTGCAGACTTAGTAAATAGTTTGACAGTGTTGAGGGAATTATTTGTTCAGCAGAGTGATGGCGTTCGGGAAAAAACTGTTCTTGTGTCTAGTTGGGGGAAAGATCAGAAGCAACGTGGGAAAATATTATTTGACTGAAAGAGTAGTAGATGCTTGGAATAAAGTTCCAGCAGACATGGTTGGTAAATCCACAGTCGCTGAATTTAAACATGCCTGGGATAAGTTATAGTTTATTAGATTTGTGTGCCGCCCCTCTCCGAAGCCTCATAAACATAGATCCATCCTGAGATAAAGTACAGGAAATAGTAGAAGGTCAGACTAGATGGTCTTTTCCTGCCATCAGCCTTTTGTCATTTGTTTCAAGCTCTTCACATTCTGAAGTTGATGCAGAACCTTTTATTGAAGCACGAAGGGAAAATGATCAGGGGGCTTTGCAAATGTCTAGTTCTGAAGAGCTCCAATAGCCTGAAGATGGTTAAATCAGTGGATTAGAAAGTGAGGTTAATGTCCTTGAAAAGGCTCCGCCATGGTTGGGGGGGTGAGTGACGCAGGGGCAGGTTCTGGTGCGCACATCATGACAATTCGCTCGTGCACGCACATTCCCACTGCACGATTTCGCTTCTGCACATGCACAGGAAGGGGGAAAAGCACCGAAACCTCAAGAGGGGACACACCCACGCACAATTTTGGTGAACTTTTACTTCCACAAATGCACGGAAGCAAAAAGGAAATTGCTGAAATTGTGCGCGCACGAGCGTCCCCTCGGGAGATGGCCATTTACATCTTTATTTACATTTACATATTTATTTTTAAATAAAGCCAATTTTTTTTTTAAAAAAAGGAGAGATGGCGCTGTGTGACTGGTGAAGACAGCACCGGAGGCATGATGCGCAAATTACACGACCCGTGGGGCGCTATCGGAATGTCGTTCTGGGGTGCACCAGGAGGAACCCACCACTAGTGTGATGGCTTTCTTATCCCCTATTCCAGTGGTGAAATCAATTTGCTTCTTTGTCCGTTCGTTCATTCATTTATTCGTTCAATTTTTATGCCTCCCACTCCATAGAGAAGTGATGGCGAACCTATGGCATGGGTGCCACAGGTGGCACATTGAGCCATATCTGCTGGCACATGAGCCATTTGTTTATTTGTTTATTTATTTGTTTGTTTGTTTGATTGATTTTTATGCCGCCCCTCTCCGAAGACTCGGAGCGGCTCACAACAACAAAACGGTACCAATCCAATGATTAAAAGACAAGTTAAAACCCTTAATATAAAAAAAACCCAGAGCAGATATGGCTCCATGTGCCACCTGTGACACCCATGCCGTCGGTTCACCATGACTGGCATCAGGTCTCTTGGTTGAGCAGGGGGTTGGAGTAGCAGACCTCCAGGGTCCCTTCCAACTCTGGTATTCTGTCATAGCTCACTTTTTGGTCAAAGAGGAATTATGCCAACTATCTCCACAGACCCACACATGTGACAAGAGTACGGGTGGTGGTTGTTGTTGTTGTTACTAGCGTACGTAGCCACACATTGCTGTAGTTCAGTGTGGTTAACTGGAAAAGATAGGAAAGAGGAAGCCCACGTTTGCAATAAGTTTAATTTCCCAATGCAATATATTCAATGTTTTCTCTTGTTCCATTGTCTGTGGAGATATAGAGATTGTCCGATTTGTGTCTTATTCAGAATGAGAATTGGAAGGAGCCTCGGAGGTCTTGTAGTCGGACCCCCTGCTCAATAAAGGGATTAACATTGGAGAGCAGGGTGAAAGTTGGACATCTCTCTCTCTCTCTCCCTGTCCCTGTGTCCTCCCCCCACTTTAAGATACTGGCCTGACCCATCTACCAAATTTATTTATTTTATTTATTAATTGGACATATGCCGCCCCCTCTCTGTGGACACGGGACAGCTCATAAAGTATCAATAGAAAATACAACGTATAAATATATCAAAATCCAATTAACTTAAATAAGTACTTTAAAATATTTTAAAAAGTTAAACATTTTAAAATAATTCTATCAACTTCACACTGCAACCATCCTACAGATTCAATGGCCAGAGGCTGGGGTCTAGTGATCCAAAGTCTGGCAGCGTAAATAAGTTTTCAGATTTTTACAAAAGGCAAGGAGGGTGGGGGCAGTAGGAATCTCCAGGGGGAGCTGATTCCAGAGGGCCGGGGCCCCCACAGAGAAGGCTCTTCCCCTAGACCCCGCTAAGCGAACATTGTCTAGTTGACGGGACCTGGAGAAAGCCAACTGTGTGGGACCTGACCGGACACTGGGATTCGTGAGGCAGGAGGCGGCCCCACAAGTAGCCTGGTCCCAAATGATGATAAGACTGGCCTACCTCGCAGGGTTCTTGGTTCCACCCAAGTATGCAATGCTTAGGAGGCAAACCCCACGGTTTTTAGACAAACTTAATCCTCAAAGCAATTTTCAAAGCCATTGGTGAAGAATTTTTGGAGAGTTTAGATCATGAGCCAATGAACATTTACATTTTTATTTATACAGATTTATGATGATGTGGTCACCCTGTATTCAGATCCTGCCCATGGCTTGGAGAGCCTCGCCAGTCGCTCTGGTCCTGAGCCAAGACTCCTCCTCCCCCCCCACGCCCTCCTCCGTGGCCCCCTTTCCCCTCCTCTGAAGACGAAGCAATGAAATTATTTTTCTACTTGAGCAGTTTTCAATTTAGATTAAGAAAAATCTCTGCTCCGTTCGCGGCGCTGCAGTAAATCACCAGCCAGCGAGGCGGCGCGCCTGACAGTCCGATCGCTTATCGGATGCCGACCTTTCCCTCACATTGACGGGCTCTGCCGGTGACATTGAGCGAGGGGGGCGCTGGGCCCTGGGGGGTGGGGGGCAGGCCTCAGGTGGGCGCCCTGGGGTTGCCAGGACAGCTTCTGCCCCCAACTGGGTTTCCCCGGGGGTGGGGGCTGGCCAGGAGCCCCAGGATTGGAAGCCCACCTTCCTTATTTGCTGCCCCTCCGAAGTGGGTGAGACTGCCCCTGCAACTGGAGGCTCCATTGGCTCTGCTGGCTGACACTATATGTCAAGCTGGTGCAGACGTTGGTGATGAATCAACAAGTTGTCACACTATCCCTCGAAGGCCTGATGTTGATGGGGACTTGGGAAGCCACAAAGCCTTCTCTCGAGGGGTCCCATCAACCAAGGACCCTCTGGGTGGAGAAGAAATATCTTCATTTGTCCTCACTTTCTTACCTGTGAGCTTTGGGGAGGGGCCCCTCATCCAAGTATTGTGTGAGAGAGAAAAGAATGTTTCTCTATCACACAATACTATTCATTCATTCATTCATTCATTCATTCATTCATTCATTTATTTGATTTGTATGCCGCCCCTCTCCGGAGACTCGGGGCGGCTAACAACAGTAATAAAACAATGTACAATAATAATCCAATAGTAAGACGAGGGGCCCCTCCCCAAAGCTCACAGGTAAGAAAGTGAGGACAAATAGAGGGAGATATTTCTTCTTCACCCAGAGGGTCCTTGGTTGAGTTGATCGAAGTGTATAAAATCCTGCATGGAATAGAAAAGGTGGATAGAAAAAAGAATTTTTCTCCATCCACCTTTTCTATCCCATGCAGGATTTCATACACTTCGATCCAGTCCCCCCTTCAACGCCGTCTTTCAAGGCTGAAGAGACCAAGGCCTTGCAACCTGGTTTCATGAGGGAGGGGCTCCATTCCCTTGATCCTTCTTGTTGCCCTTTTTTGCACCTTTCCCAGTTCCAAAATGGAATGATGAAATGAGTTGACAGGTTTCCAAAGAATTCTCTCTGCAGTTTCCTGGAAATCCTGCAAATTCCATGTTTTTGCTGATCTCCAAAGCGACATCTGAGGGTCAGGGAGAAGAGCAGAACTCCCTCCTATTAAAAGAGTGAAAACACCGTTTTCAAACACAGGATGTTGGAAGGCAGCCTGCAAAACGGAGAGAGAATTTACGGAACAACTGAAGGCATTCTTGCATGCCTGCCTTCAAACCCCTTCACCCAGCAGAAGGAGGCTTTCTTCAAAGCCAGGAAACCAGCCAGGAGCCTTGGAGTAGCAGCCAAATGTTCCCCCTTAATGGTTTCCCCACAGGCTACAAAGTTTTCCTTGAATGCCGCATTTTGCAAATCCTCTTTCTCGCTCCGTTCTTGCAAACCCCGTTAAAAATAGCCTGCTATGTTTTCTGTTTATTCTAAACTAGGTTTTAACTATTTTTTTGCTATACAGGTTGAATGATGGACTTCCCATCACTCAAGCCCCCATCCACTCTGCCTGGACCCCAACCTTCTACACACACATCCGGCCTCTGGATTCCAGGGGCCGACAGAGTGGATGCAAAAGATTATTTATGATTGACCTTTCCAGATTCCTAAGAGGTCAGTAAGGGGCGAGTACAAGTGCCCTAGAGTGCCTTCCGGCCCCTGCCCGATTGCTCTCCTATACCTTTCTCCTGTTCCTATATCGCTTCTTCTATTCTTTCATTGATGTATTTTATTCCTATTTCTTCTCTTCTATTCTTTCTATTTCTCTATGAGTATATCCTCTATAACCTTCATTATGTACTTACTATAAGTATAACCAATATAACCATTATTGTGTAATGGACAAAATCAATCAATCAATAAAATAAATAAATAAAACTAAAAACAAGGAAAATGGTATCCTGAGGTCTTTAACTGCCCAAAGTTGTTTTTGGAGAGTGAGATGGGGAGAGGGGGGGTCCAAACTCTCCTTCCTAACTTCCTGGCATGGAGCCGCCATACAATCTTGGTTTCATTGGTGGCCTCCATAGCAATACCTGCAGCCCTTATATTTATATACCACTTCCTGGTGCTTTTTCAGCCCTCTCTAAGCGGTTTATAGAATCAGCCTCTTGCCCCCAACAATCTGGGTCCTCATTTGACCCACCAAGGAAGGAAGGAAGGGTGGGAGGGAGAGAGGAATAGCAATAGCATTTTGACTTATATATCACTTCACAGTGCTTTGACAGCCTTCTCTAAGCGGTTTACAGAGAGTCAGCCTCCTGCCCCAACAATCTGGGTCCTCATTTGACCCACCTCAGAAGGATGGAAGGCTGAGTCAACCTTAAGATGGTGGTGAGATTCGATCTGCCAAACTGCTGACAGTCGGTTATCAGCAGAAGTAGCTTGCAGTACTACACTCTAACCACTGCGCCACCGATAGATGGATGGATGGATGGATGGATGGATAGATAGATAGATAGATAGATAGATGCAGATGGATGGATGGATGGAAAGAAGGAAGGAAGGATGGATGGATGGATGAGTGGATAGATGGATAGCAATAGCATTTAGACATCTACCACTTCATAGCTTCATAGCAGTTTTACAGCCCTCTCCAAGCGGTTTACAGAATCCACCTCTGGCCCCCAACAATCTGGGTTCTCATTTTACCCATCTTGGAAGGATGGAAGGCTGAGTCTATTATTTATTAGATTTGTATGCCGCACCTCTCCGTAGACTCGGGGCGGCACACAGCAATAATAAAAATAATGTACAACAAATCTAACATTTTAAAAATATCTAAAATCCCTTATTTAAAAAGCAAGACATACACACAAACATACCATGCATAAAACTACATAGACCTGGGGGAGATGTCTCAATTCCCCCAGGCCTGACAGCAGAGGTGGTACACACAAAGTCCTTGTGTGTCCAATCACACTTGGCCAATGAAGAATTCTATTCTATTCTATTCTATTCTATTCTATTCTACTCTACTCTCTCTTCTCTTCTATAAAGAAACAAACAAAAAAACAAACAAATAAACAAATACTTATTGATTACAATCCAAGCAGGCGAAGGGGGCTGGGGGAAGAAAGCAGCCAAGGGAGATTAGCTGGCTCTCTCCCACCACCCCATAGAGCCCTGGCCATGGGGGGTGGGGGAGGGAGGGAGCCGGCTGAGCCTCCTCCGCTCAGGTAAAGCGGTGGTGCCGAAGGGCCATTTTTCACCTGCTCTCTCGCTCTCTCTCCTGCTCATTTATTGCTCTGCCACGGCAGCTGAGCTGTCATCGCCTAAACCTCACTCATCCATTTAACCTTGGGGGAAGAAACACATTTGTGCCAGATAAGGCGCATCGGAGGGTGGCGAGGGGTAAGCCTCCCCCCCCGTGGGCTGCCGAGGGGGCCTGATGGATGGGCTACACGGGCCTGGTGCGACCCCAGCCTTGTACGCTATCTGGGTCCTCCCAGCAGGCTCTCCATCATTCGCGGAGGGAGAGGAGCAGAGGGCGGAGGCAGTGTGTGTGTTTGTGTGTGTGTGTGTGTGTGTGTGTGTCCAGGAGGGAGGGGACACTGAACCAGACCTGTTGGTCCTGGAGAAGGAGGGAGAGTTGGGTGGGATCCCTTCCCCCAGAGAATTTGGAGCTTGGGTGGGTGCCCAGGATGTTCCAACGCTCTTCAAGAAGATGTAATAATGGTAGAATGCAATGCATAGCACTTGGCATTTAGACTCATATGTCGCTTCCTGGTGCTTTTACAGCCCCCTCTAAGCAGTTTACAGAACAAGCCTCTTGCCCCCAACAATCTGGGTCCCCGTTTTATCCACCAAAGAAGGGAGGAAGAAAGGAAGGGAAGGAAGGAAGGAAAAGAAGGAAGGAACGAAGGAAGGAAGGAATAGCAATAGCATTTAGACTTATCTATCGCTTCCTAGTGCTTTTACAGCCCCCTCTAAGCAGTTTACAGAATCAGCCTTTTGCCCCCAACAATCTGGGTCCTCATTTGACCCACCAAGGAAGGAAGGAAAAGAAGGAAGGAAGGGAGCGAGGGAGGGAGGGAGGGAGGGAAGATGGAGGGAGGGAGGGAGGATGGATGGAAGGAAGGAAGGAATAGCAATAGCATTTAGACTTATCTATCGCTTCCTAGTGCTTTTACAGCCCTCTCTAAACGGTTTACAGAATCAGCCTTTTGCCCCCAACAATCTGGGTCCTCATTTGACCCACCAAGGAAGGAAGGAAAAGAAGGAAGGAAGGGAGCGAGGGAGGGAGGGAGGGAGGGAAGATGGAGGGAGGGAGGGAGGATGGATGGAAGGAAGGAAGGAATAGCAATAGCATTTAGACTTATCTATCGCTTCCTAGTGCTTTTACAGCCCTCTCTAAACGGTTTACAGAATCAGCCTTTTGCCCCCAACAATCTGGGTCCCCATTTGATCCACCAAGGAAGGAAGGAAAAGAAGGAAGGAAGGGAGCGAGAGAGGGAGGGAAGATGGAGGGAGGGAGGATGGATGGATGGAAGGAAGGAATAGCAATAGCATTTAGACTTATCTATCGCTTCCTAGTGCTTTTACAGCCCCCTCTAAGCAGTTTACAGAATCAGCCTTTTGCCCCCAACAATCTGGGTCCTCATTTGATCCACCAAGGAAGGAAGGAAAAGAAGGAAGGAAGGGAGCGAGGGAGGGAGGGAAGATGGAGGGAGGATGGATGGATGGAAGGAAGGAATAGCAATAGCATTTAGACTTATCTATCGCTTCCTAGTGCTTTTACAGCCCCCTCTAAGCAGTTTACAGAATCAGCCTTTTGCCCCCAACAATCTGGGTCCTCATTTGATCCACCAAGGAAGGAAGGAAAAGAAGGAAGGAAGGGAGCAAGGGAGGGAGGGAAGATGGAGGGAGGGAGGATGGATGGATGGAAGGAAGGAAGGAATAGCAATAGCATTTAGACTTATCTATCGCTTCCTAGTGCTTTTACAGCCCTCTCTAAGCAGTTTACAGAATCAGCCTTTTGCCCCCAACAATCTGGGTCCTCATTTGACCCACCAAGGAAGGAAGGAAAAGAAGGAAGGGAGGGAAGATGGAAGGAGGGAGGAAGGAACTAAGAGAAGGAAGGAACAGAGGGAGGGAAGGAGAGTGGGTCATAATAATTTAATAATAATAATTTATTAGACTTGTATGCCGTCCCTCTCCGAAGATCCTGGGCAGTTCACAACAACAATGGAACAATACAAATCTAACAATTAAAAACTGTAACTAAAACCCATTACCTTAAAAACAATCGATACTACACAATCTTAACCACACATAACTTTCAATGGTCAGAGGGGGGGGGGGTGACACAGCGAGGTCTTAAGGGTCTTGCAGAGAGAGGGTCCTGAGTCCCTCAGTGGTTTTTCTCTCTAAGCCCCTTCATTGCATTTCACTGAACTGCAGGACTGAGCCAGGGTCTTGGGTGAGAAGGGGGAGGAAACAACCCCAGCTGCCTTTTGGAAAAGCCCCCCTGGGGCTGCCACGGGCACCTAATGAGCCACTTGGCCTCCTGGTGGCCGGTGCCCTTCTCGAGAGAGCCGGCAGGGGCGGATGGAAGGTGGCCGAGGGCAGCCGGGCGCCCGGTTGACGGATGGGAGCTGCCGGCGGCTGACACCAGCAACCCCTTCGGAGCAGGGCTGTGATAGATGCTCATCCTAATTTTAAATATCGGCAGCTGAATTCCTCCGCAGAGGCAGCGACATGGAATTTAGGGCACAGCTGCCAAGTTCAGATAAGGTGCAGAATTTCTCCCTGCGTGCAGAATATTTCTTAATAATGAAAATTGTGTGACGGATTCTCCTGTCATCCAAATATAATCTCCACGGTTGGAGTCCTTCGGCTTCCGAGTTGTCTCTGGGTGGCTTGTGAGTAACCGCCGTGTGTGTCTGTGTGTGTGTGAGAGAGAGAGAGCAGAAAGAAAGAGGAGAGGCAGAAGGAAGGAGGAAGGAAGGAGGGAGAAAGGAGGGAAGGATAAAGAAAGGTGGGGAGGATGGAAGGAAAGGGAAAGAAGGATGGGAGGGAGAAATGGAAGAGAGAAAGAGAGAAAGAAAGAAAGAGAAAGAAAGAGAAAGAAAGAGAGAGAGAAAGAAAGAGGAGGGAAGGAGGGAGAGAGGAAGGAAGAGTGGGTAGATGGAAGGCAGAAGGAAGGATAAAGAAAGGTGGGGAGGATGGAAGGAAAGGGAAAGAAGGATGGGAGGGAGAAATGGAAGAGAGAAAGAGAGAAAGAAAGAAAGAAAGAGAAAGAGAGAAAAAAAGAGAAAGAAAGAGAAAGAAAGGAAGGAAGAAAGAAAGAGAAAGAAAGAAAGGAAGAAAGAAAGAAAGAGGAGGGAAGGAGGGAGAGAGGAAGGAAGTGGGTAGATGGAAGGCAGAAGGAAGGATAAAGAAAGGTGGGGAGGATGGAAGGAAAGGGAAAGAAGGATGGGAGGGAGAAATGGAAGAGAGAAAGAGAGAAAGAAAGAAAGAAAGAAAGAGAAAGAAAGAAAGGAAGAAAGAGAAAGAAAGAAAGAAAGAAAGAAAAAGGAAGGAAGGAAGGAAGAAAGAAAGAAAGAAAGAGGAGGGAAGGAGGGAGAGAGGAAGGAAGTGGGTAGATGGAAGGCGGAAGGAAGGAAGGAAAAAGAAAGGTGGGGAGGAAGGAAGGAAAGGGAAAGAAGGGCGGGAGGGAGAAAGAAGGAAAGAAGAAGAAAGAAAGAAAGAAAGAAAGTGGAAGCGGAAGAGGAAGTGAAAGAGGAAGAGGAAGAGGAAGAGAGGGAGTGGGAGGGAGAAGAGCCTGGATAATGGTGAGATTTCTCCTTGGATCCGTCTCTCCCCTTTCCTGTCTTACTTCGTGAGTGAGAGACCCAGGCCCGGTGCTGAAGGAGAAGGAAGGTGGACAATGTAGAGAGGAGAAGGGAGGCCAGTCAAGGTGGTGGGAGGGGTCATGGGGTCAAGGCCAAATTATAAGAACAGCAGGCCCATCAGGTCACTACAGCTGGAGTCAAGCCGGTGCAGATCCTGGGCTGATTCTCTCCCTCTGCCTGCCTAATGTAACAGACTTGGAGGGAACCCTGGAGGTCTTCTAGTCCAACCCTCTTCCCATACCGGTGTCCTTATATTATTCTGGACAAATGGATGCCCTTTTTGAAAACCTCAAATGATGCAACACCCACAACTTCTGGTGGCAAGTCGTTCCACTGATTAAGACCTGGTGGGAAGGTCCTTGGTTCCCAGGAGAAAGAATTTGATTTTGGCTACAAGTCCCCAGCTCTCTCTACTCCCACCCTCCGGTTCCCACAGCTCCAACCGGCGTAGCTGTGGCAGCCCTGGAGATGCTCCAAAAATGGATTTGGGGTTGACATCTTGCTTCTTTGATGTTTCAGCTCCACTGCTGGCTTCTGGCCGTCATGAAAGAGGTTCAAACCCCAAGGTTGACAGACAAGCAAAACTGCAGGATTAAGAACATAAGAACACAAGAAGAGCCATGCTGAACCAAAGCCCACCAAGTCCAGCGTTCTGGGTCACTCAGTGGCCCCCCAATTGTCCATGGGGATCTTGAGCAGAAAGAGAAGGCCAGACCCTCCCTTTCCCTTGACCCCCAACAAATGGGACCCAAGGGAACCTTGCCTGTCTCAACCAACATAGAGGCGGCACATGGACATCCGTTTCAATAACCATCATGGAGACACTTGGCATCCCTGAATCTGTCTCATCCTGCCTTGAAGCTCTCCAGGCTGACAGCTGTCACGACCTCTTCTGGAAGAGAATTCCATCAACCAAGGACCCTCTGGGGGGAGAAATATTCCCCTTGATGTGTCCTCACTTTCTTACCTATGAGCTTTAGGGAGAGACCCCTCGTCCTAGGATTGTGTGTGAGAGAAAATAATGTTTCTCTATCCACCTTTTCTATCCCATGCAGGATTTTATACACTTCGATCAAGTCCCCCCTTAAACTCTGTCTTTCAAGGCTGAAGAGACCAAGGCCTTGCAACCTGGTTTCCTAAGGGAGGGGCTCCATTTCCTTGGTCATCCTTGTTGCCCTTTTTTGCACCTTTTCCAGTTCCATTCCGTCCTCCTTGAGGTGCGGTGACCAGAACTGTACACAGGACTCCAAGTGTGGTCTTGCCATCAGATTGGTGACCCTGGAGGGAGGCTTAGTTGTTGGGGTCTGAGTGGGGCCCGGACCCCTCTTGATGTGGCTTCCAGGGTGACGCCCCCCACCCATTTGTGAGGGGGTGGGCTTGGGTTCCTGCAGGAGGCAATGCCCAGGCCTGTACGACAGCGGCATCTCTGCCGACAGGATTGCTGAACCAGGCAGGAAACGGTTCATCGGTTGGAAATGTTTAATCTTCCATTTGACCTTATCAAAAGTTTATTTGCACTGGGATTCGGAATTAAGTTTCTTAAATCATCTGCTGGTGATTTTACACCGTCTTAATTTCTCCGTAGTCAGCCGAGCTTATGGTCGCTTTCTGCAGGCGCAGGAAGAAGGGAGAGAGAATCACGGGGCTGGAAGGGACCCCCAGAGGTCTTCTACTCCACCCCCAGCTCAGGGCAGGGCCCCCGGTGGTGCAGTGGTTAGAGTGCACTACTGCTGGCTACTTCTGCTGATCACTGCCTGCCAGTAGTTTGGCAAATTGAATCTCAGTAGGTTCAAGGTTGACTCAGCTTTCCATCCTTCCAAGGTGGGTCAAATGAGGACCCAGATTGTTGGGGGCAAGAGGCTGATTCTGTAAACTACTTAGAGAGGGCTGGAAAGCACTGTGAAGCGGTAGATAAATCTAAATGCTATTGCTATTCCTTCCTTTCTTCCTTCCTTTCCTTCTTTCCTTCCTTCTTTCCTTCTTTCCTTCCTTCCTTCTTTCCTTCCTTCCTTCCTTTCCTTCCTTCCTTCCTCCCTTCTTTCCTCCCTTCCTTCCTTCCTTCTTTCCTTCCATCCTTCTTTCCTTCCTTCTTTCCTGGGTCAAATGAGTTGGAAGAGACCTTGGAGGTCATATAGTCCAGCCCATGCACCCAAGCAGTAGACTCTTCATAATTTCTGACAGATGGCAGTCCAATCTCCCTTTGAAAGTCTCAAGTGTTGGAGTGTTTACAACCTCCAAAGGCCACTTCTGTTTCCCTGGTTGATCGCTCTCACTGTCGGAAAGTCCCTCCTTATTTCCAGGTTGAATCTCTCCTTGGTCAGCTTCCATCCCTTGTTCCTAGTCTGGCCTTCTGGCGCCTTGGAAAACAGCCTGACCCCCTTCCTCCTCTCTATGGAAGCCCCACAAATATTGGAAGATGCTCTCCTGTCTCCCCTGGTCCTTCTCTTCGCTGGACTGTCCATGCCCAGTTCCTGCAACCTCTCTTCGCATGTTTTAGTTTCCAGTCCCCTGACCATCCACACTACTCAAAACAGAAGACCCTACGAGACTAGACTTTCAATCCTGGGCCTAGAAAGTTTAGAACTAAGACGCCTTAAACAAGATCTAAGTATTGCCCACAAGATCATATGCTGCAACGTCCTGCCTGTCGATGACTACTTCAGCTTCAACCACAACAACACAAGAGCACACAACAGATTTAAAATTAATATTAATCACTCCAAACTTGACTGTAAAAAATATGACTTCAGTAACCGAGTTGTCGAAACGTGGAACTCATTACCGGACTCCGTAGTATCATCCCCTAACCCCCAACACTTTACCCTTAGATTATCTACGGTTGACCTATCCAGATTCCTAAGAGGTCAGTAAGGGGTGAGTACAAGTGCACTAGAGTGCCTTCCGTCCCCTGTCCTACTGCTCTGCTATATCTCCTATCCCTTTCTTCTATTCCTATATCTCTTCTTCTATTCTTCCATTGATATGTTCTATTACTATATCTTCTCTTCTATTCTTTATAAAATATACTTTAATATGAGTATCTCCTCTATAACCTTCATCATGTATTTTACTATGTGTATATAGATATATACCCACTAAAACCCTCATTGTGTATTGGACAAAATAAAGAAATAGATAAATAAATTAAAATAAAACAAAACTTTCTTTAGAGTTTCAATGTCTTTCTTGGAGTGAGTGTCCAAAACTGGATGCAGTATTCCAGGTGTGGTCTAACTAGGGCAGGGATGGACAATTAATTTTGCCCTGGGGCTTCATGAGAAATTGGGATGGTTTTAGAGGGCCGGACTAATATAATTAATTCAGTTTTACCCAATACTGTAAAGACCCAGACCCCGGCCTGACCTAAACACCCAGACCTACTCTACAGACCCCTAATTGTTTGCTTTATGGCAACATGGTGCACCACACTCACTGCGCTGGAGTGTTTGCGTGGTTTCTGCGATCGGTCGCTCTCGGTAGGAGGTTGGGGTCCACTCCAGTGCGGATTCATCAGGAAAACAGGAACCGGAGGAGTCCTGGCAGACGTGGTGAGCTTTTTCATCCTCGCACTGGACCTCCGTGGACTGGTCACAGACAGTGGGCGGGCTGCCCCTTGCCCAGGTCTGAATTAGGGCTTTATAGAGTGTTATTAGTACCTCCCTTGTCTTGGAGTGCATCCCTCTGTTTATGCAATTCAGGATTGTGTTGGCTTTGTGTCGCTGCACATCGCTGGCTCCTATTTAGTTGGTTGTCCACCAAGACTCCAAGACCCCTCTCGCAGTTGCTGCTGTTGAGTGTGGTTTCTCCAGGTTTATATGTACGTCTTTGGTTTCTCTTACCTGGGTGTAGGATTTTACTCTTCTCTGCATTGAACTTTGATGAGCCTACTTACGAGTCTGTCAAGAGCCACCTGTATCTTGATCCTATCCTCTGGGGTATAGAAGCATAGAAGATTGACGGCAGAAAAAGACCTCGCGGTCCATCTTTGGACCCGTTCAATTTTGTCAATATCTTTTTGTGGGTGAGGTCTCCAGAACGTCTCTCCTGAACCTTGTTTAACCCTTTAACATATTTAAATGTTTTGATCATGTCCCCCCTTTTCCTTCTGTCCTCCAGACTATACAGATTGAGTTCATCAAGTCTTTCCTGATACGTTTTATGCTTAAGACCTTCCACGATTCTTGTAGCCCGTCTTTGGACCCCTTCAATTTTATCAATATCTTTTTGTAGGTGAGGTCTCCAGAACTGGACACAGTATTCCAATTGGGGTCTCACCAGCATTCTATATAGTGGGATCATAATCTCCCTCTTCCTGCTTGTTATACCTCTAGCTATGCAGCCATGCACCCTACTTGCTTTCCCTACCGCCTGACTGCACTGTTCACCCATTTTGAGACTGTCAGAAATCACGACCCCTAAGTCCTTCTCTTCTGAAGTTTTTGCTAACACGGAACTGCCCATACAATACTCAGATTGAGGATTCCTTTTCCCCAAGTGCATTATTTGACATATTGGCTACTCCCGCCAGTTTGGTCTGTGAAAGCCCTATGAAGCGGCGTATAAGTCTAAATGGCATTGCTATTGTGGCTCATTAGTGGCATGTAAATACAATAAATGAATAAAGAAATAAACTGTACTGTATTCTTTAGTGCTTTAAGCCGCCCTGAATCCCATGGGACTGGGCAGTATAGAAGTCAAATAGATTAAATTAAAATACTGTAAATCCATTTATTTTAATAAATCTGTTCTCCTTTGCACACAGGGGCATGGGGGGGCATGGGGGGCATGGGGGGACCAAGCAGCCACTGATCTTCTCTTCTCCCCCCCACCATGAAATGCCAATCTCCCTGGCTGATGGATGCCAGCAGGGGGGCTCCCTCTGCACGGAGCGTCTCAAAGGGGCTAATTCAAGCGCTATTAATATTTATGCCGTGGCCCGGACACCGATAGCCTCTGTATCAGCCACCATTAAGCCTTATCGCCTCGGCCAGGCAGGGCTTTGGGGGGTGATGAGAAGCCCCTTTAATTGCTGGCGAGGGGGGTAGGAGGGGGCCGATAAGGGCCGTGAGTTGGCAGCCGGAGGAGGCCTTGTGTGTTGGAGGGGGGGTGATAAGCCAGGCGGGGAGCCCCCCACCCCAAAAGCCTCAGGACTGCGGAGCCTGGCTGACTGGCTTCTCATGAATAATCCCCGTTTCTTCCCAAGGCAAAGCACAAGGAAGCCGAGATATTAAAAGCGGCGTCTCTGCTCCGAGGCGGCGGCGATAATTAAACATTTACCAATAAAAACCCTCGGTATTAAAATTTCTCCATGAAAAGGTAAACAACACTTGTTCCCAGCTAAAGGCTAAAATGGGGGGGGGGGGAACCCACACATTTTTGTAGCTCTGGCTCTTGTAGCACTTTGGGTGTTTGTACTTCTCTAGTCAGAATTAAAATATTGGTTTTGTTTTATTTCATCGAATTTACGTGCCCCCCAACTCCCAAAGGACTCTGGGCGGCTTACAGCAAGGACATCGAAAAGACCCCTCATAAAAACAGTCACATCCTTGTGTGGCCGATGTGCTCAGTGTGCATCCTACACATGTCTACGGAGAGGGCGGCACACAAATCTAATAAATAATAATAATAATAATAATAATAATAATAATAATAATAATAGTAAATGCTTGTAAACACTTGGGTTTATTAAAATCTTATCACCCGCAGAGGGG
The DNA here is from genome assembly GCF_031021105.1 of Erythrolamprus reginae. Classification (NCBI taxonomy): domain Eukaryota; kingdom Metazoa; phylum Chordata; class Lepidosauria; order Squamata; family Dipsadidae; genus Erythrolamprus; species Erythrolamprus reginae. Next base: position 132,911 of record NW_027248498.1, read on the forward strand.
AACCACGGCCAAAGGAGCCACGTGGGTTTCTCCACCTTGGCGACTTGAAGTTATGTGACTTCAATTCGCAGACTTCCCCAGCCAATATGGGCCAATCACCAGGAGGCGGGGAGTTCTAGTCCCACCATAGGCATGAATGCCAACTGGGAGACTTTGGGCCAATCACTAGGAGACAGTGAGCTCTAGTCCTGCCTTAGGTGTGAAATCCAATTGGGTGACTTTGTGCCAATCACCAGGAGACAGGGAATTCTAGTCCCGACTATCAGCTCCAGTGTCCACACAGGTTTCAGAGGGCTTCAGGAGGCCAAAAAATGGCCCAACAGGCAAACCTGAAGTGTGTTTTTCCAAACTTCTGGTTTGCTCATTGGTAAAGTGACCAGATTTTAAGATTGGGAAAGAGGGACACCATTAAACGGGGAGGGGGGGAATAAAAAAGTTAGCAAAAATTTTTTCTCTCTCTCTCTCTTCCTCCCTCTTTCTTTCTCTCTCCCTCCTTCCCTCCCACCCGCTCAAATGCAGTGAAAATTAAAGGAAACGAAATAAACAAATCCAAATACACAAAGAACTCACCCCGAATGGGAGAAATATTATATTTCAGATAAGAGATATAGCAAAAAATAATATTTTTTTTCTTGATGGATGATTATCTGATAAATTGTGAAATGCAAATATAATTAAGATATAGAAATATATGCAACAAATTTTGAAAGGTTGCAGTTTTAGCAGTCAACAGTACAGTTGACAACTTGTTTTGTGTATGTGTGTGTAATGTTTTGTTAGTTTCTTGTTTTTGTTGCTTGTTTATTTTTATTTAATGTATTAAACTAATAAAGATTATTTTATTAAACAATTTGCAGTGTGGCGCATGTGCACAGGTGTGTTGGCATGTGCCTATACTGGCACACACATGCGCTCCTATTTTGGCAGCAAGAGGAATTAGTTTCGCCACCACTGGTTTAGGTTCTCCTGCCTGAGCAGGGGGCTAGACTAGAAGACCTCCAAAGTCCCTTGCTGTTCTGATTTGATTGACTGGTTTCCAGGGAATTCTGGACGCTGGGGGAAAAAACCCAACAGCTAGAACCTTCTTTGGGGTTTTTGGCAGGAACTTTGCAAAGAGCACATGTGCCACCTCCTGTCAAACTGAAGGCAAAGCAGGCTGGAGCGAAGGTTTCTGCCAAGTGCTTCTTCACAGAGGGTCCTACTCTGCCCCCCCCCCCCCAGTCCCAGCCCTTATGGGTGGGGGGGTAGATTGGAGTAATGGAATAATGGAAGAACAATGATTGTTTCTTCATTGCTTATTTGACCCCTATGACCATCCTTAAGTGTTGCACCCCATGATTCTTGACAAATGTATCTTTTTCTTTTATGTACACTGAGAGCATCTGCACCAAAGACAAATTCCTTGTGTGTCCAATCACACTTGGCCAAGAAAGAATTCTCTTCTATTCTAATTCTATTTAACAGATTCGCAATGGCACTTTTATTTATTAGATTTGTATGCCGCCCCTCTCCGCAGACTCGGGGCGGCTCACAACAATGATAAAAACAATATATAATGACAAATCTAATAATTAGAATCTAAAATAACAACTGTACATTTAAAAATCTAAAAGCAAGGAACCCCAGTATAAAAAACATACATACAGTCATATCATGCACAAAAACTATTTTGGCAGGGGGAGATGTCTCAGTTCCCCCATGCTAGACGACAGAGGTGGGTTTTAAGGAGTTTACGAAAGGCAAGAAGGGTGGGGGCAGTTCTAATATCTGGAGGGAGCTGATTCCAGAGGTTCGGAGCCACTACAGAGAAGGCTCTTCCTCTTAGACTTATATTCCACGTCATTGTGCTTTGGAGCCCTCGTATAGGGTTTCCTCCCTACACAGGGGGTTGGACTAGAAGATCTCCACGGTCCCTTCCAACTCTTGTTATTCTGCGAGGCAACTAGATGGCACTTTGCTAAGACAGTTACCAGAACAGAATCTCAACGCACCAAGACAAATTCCTTGTGTGTCCAATCACACTTGGCCAAGAAAGAATTCTATTCCATTCCTCTGTTCAAATGTTTCTCTTTTACTAGCATCATGCATTTATTCATTCATTCATTCATTCATTCATTCATTCATTCATTCATTCATTCATCTATCCAATACACAGATGCATAGGAAGAAAAATAGACATGTGATAATATATATAAGGGTAAAAGTGAACTTAGAGGAGAGGATATATGAAAGGAAGAGAATATATATGATAGGTGAAAGAAAGGAAAGACAATTGGACAGGGGACGAAAGGCACACCAGTGCACTTATGCACGCTCCTTACTGGCCTATAAATCTACTCTACTCTACATTCTATTCTGTTCTGTTCTGTTCTATTCCGTTCTGTTTAGTTTAGTTTCGTTCTGTTCCATTTAATTTATTTTATTTAATTTCTATTCCAGTCCACTTCTTTCGGTTCCATTCCATTCCATTCAATCTATTCTGTTTAATTTCTATTGTATTCCATTCTATCCCATTACATTTAGTTCCATAGAAACGGAGGGTGCACAAGCGTTTGTGTGCCTGGGGCGCCTCAAGTCCCCAGTCAGGGTCGTCCTTCCAAGAACAAACCGGTGACTGTTTTCTTCTGGAACAAACCTTCTTTGTGATGCTGCTCTTCCATTGTTTTTTGGAAACGGCTTCTGATCTTGCACAATACCAGGGAGAGATAGCATCACGGACGATACAATAGCTATCTGACCTTCACAGAATGTACAGTCTGGCCAGGCCTGGCAGCTGGGCAGAAGCGCCGGAGAAGGAGAGAGGCAAGCTCCTCTTCATGAAGATGCTAATAATAATAATAATAATAATAATAATAATAATAATAATAATAATAATAACAACAACAACAACAACAACAACAACAACAACAACAACAACAGAGTTGGAAGGGACCTTGGAGGTCTTCTAGTCCAACCCCCTGCTTAGGCAGGAAACCCTACACTACTTCAGACAGACGGTTATCCAACATCTGCTTAAAAACTTCCAGTGTTGGAGCATTCACAAGCTCTGGAGGCAAGCGGTTCCACTGATCAACCATTCTGATTGTCACGAAATTTGACAGTTCTAAGTTCCTTCTCTCCTTGTTTAGTTTCCACCCATTGCTTCTTGTCCTACCATCAAGTGCTTTGGAGAATAGGTCGACTCCTTCTTCTTTGTGGCAGCACTGAGATATTGGAAGATTGCTATCATGTCTTCCCTGGTCCTTCTTTTCATTAAACTAGCCATGTCCAGTTCTTAATAAGAATAATAGTAGAGATGGAAGGGACCTTGGAGATCTTCTAGTCCAGCCTCCAGCTTAGGCAGGAAGCCCTACAGCACTTCAGACAAATGGTTATCCAACATCTTCTTTAAAACTTCCAGTGTTGGAGCATTCACAACTTCTGGAGGCAACTTCTGTTCCACTGATCAATCGTTCTGTCAGGAAATTTCTCCTTAGTTCTAAGTTGCTTCTCTCCTTGTTTAGTTTCCACCCATTGATTAGTTCCCATGTTCTTTATGGAAGGTCTTCTATTATTTCTCTACCTTAGAGCTCTTCAAACTTGGCAACCTTAAAGCTGGGGAATTCTGGGAGTTGAAGTCCACAGGTCTCCAAGTTGCCAAGTTTAGAGACTCCCCAGATCTACACTGATCTACAATCAAGGGTTGTCCACAATGAGGGCTCTTGAAAGATGAAGATGATAATGGCCACCACCATGAGATTCCAGGCCTGTCCCTGTTTATGGGGTGGCGCAGTGCTTAGAGAGCAGCATGCACGGAAGCAAAGAAACCAGCAATTTTGGCTGCTGGAAGGACGTCCGTGCGGGAGATTTCAGCTGCTGCACATGCACAGCAGCTGAACCTCGCTGTGGCGCCTAGAACGGCAGCTGGGGCACCAGCAGAAGCAACTGGCCTGAGCTCTGACCGCATGGCCTGCTCTCTGCTCTCCCGTGCCGCAGGAGAGAGTTGCCTGCGGTGCAGGAGAGCACAGCGAAGCTACATGGCCGGAGCTTGGGGCCAGCCGGCCTGCTCCCTGCGCCCTGGTACATCTTCTTGGCACCCCTGCAGGAGGTCATGCGCCGGAGCAAGGTAAGGGCCGGGTGAGGTGGCAGAGCAGACAGGGGCGGTCCGCTTGCCATGGAGCTGCCGGTCACTGCAGAGCTCCTCCTCACAACGAGACAGAGCCGCCATGAGCAGTGTGACGGGGGGAGCGACAGTGAGCGGGGGAGTGGCAGGAAGCAGCGGGGGGAGCAGCAGCGAGCGGGGGGAGCAGTGGTGAGCAGTGGGGGGAGTGGCGGTGGCCACTTACCTTTCTTTGGCCTATTTCTGGGCCTTTTTGCTTTTGCTCATGCGCAGAAGTTAAAAAACCCGGAAATCCCTTGCTCAGCACACGTGCTTCCAACCCATTCTGGTAGCACCGGGAATGGTGATCCGCCCCTGCTCCTGCCTCCCATGTCCCAGTAACCGGTCAGATCCCAGAGAGTTGTCGTCCTCCAGGTCCCATCAGCCAAGCAGTGTCGGCTGGCAGGGCTGCGGGGAAGGGCCTTCTTTGTGGCAGCTCTGTTCCATTGGAACCAACTCCCCCCAGAGATTCTCACTGCCCCAACGCTCATGGCCTTCCGAAAGGTCTTAAAAACACAGCTCTACCAGCAGGCCTGGGGCCGATGAGCGTTGTACCCTGTTCCAGGCAGCAACTATGAATGATTGAAGTATAAATGTTCAATATTGAGGTTTAAAATTGTATCTTTTATCTTTGTATTTTTTTAATTGTTGTATGCCCTCCCGAGTCCACTAGGAGATGGGCAGCCTATACATTTAAATAAATAAATAAAAAATATATAAGTAAATTTATTTCAGAACAAATCTACTTTTTATTTTGGATATAAAGCCTGTGTTAATATCTTTGTTCCCTGGATTAAGTGAAGGTCCTCCACGTGTGTTTGTGTGTGCATGTGTGTGTGTGTGATGTTGGCCACAATGATTCCCGCATAGCCTGATGCACTGCAGCAGCTCTGACCCACATAAGATAAGGTGACCAGATGTCCCACTTTTGATGAGACAGTTCCGCTTTTCAGCAATTTGTCCGGCGTCCCATGTCATTTTTAAAAAGTCCGATTTTTAAAAAATGGAACGTCTGGTCACCTTAGTTTTGGAGAATATAACATACAGCGATATAGTGTGCATTGAAAGTGACAATAAAGTTATTTCTAAAATTTCTTAAGTTTTCTAAAAGTACTATGGGGAGCCCCAGGAGTTGGAAGTCCCCACAGGCCTTTAAAGCCGCCGAAGTTGAGGAAAACATGAGAAACCCCACATGACTTTCCCCTCCCCTGCCTCCTCAAAGAAGATGCCCCTCGCCCGCCCGGCCCTCCTGCTCGTCCATGCTGGGGCCCTGAGTCTCCCCGCCAATGCCACCAAAACCGCCACCCTCCTCAGCAAGTGGCCCGGCACTGTCTGGGCCAGGAGGAACCACACCCTTGCCCGTGGCTGCTTTCCTAAGGGTATTTTTACACACACACAAACACACACACACATAGACACACACACACACATACAGGGTATGTTCCAAAAGTAATGCAATTATTTTTTTAAAAAGTAATTTATTGAACAGATTTGCACAAACACTTAAAATTCTTCAAAGTATTGTCCTTGGGCTTCGACACATTTTTTCCAGCAACTCTGCCATGACCAGTATGTGCCCTGGAAGGCGTCTTCGGGGATCTCTCGCAAGGTCTTCATCATGGCTGATTGGATCTCTACTATGGATGAAAAACACACCTTGCCACAATGCATTACAAGTCCGCGATTTCCTGGCAAAACAACAGGTGCCAACACTGCCCCCCCCCCCCCCCCATAGTCCTGATGTCACCCCAGCAGAGTTCTTTTTGTTCCCTCGGATTAAGGCAGCCCTGAAAAGAACCCATAGAAGAGATCCAATCAGCCATGACAAAGACCTTGCAAGAGGTCCCCGAAGATGCCTTCCAGGGCGCGTACCGGTCATGGCAGAGGTGCTGGGAAAAAATGTGTAGAGGCCCAAGGACAGTACTTTGAAGAATGTTAAGTGTTTGTGCAAATCTGTTCAATAAATTACTTTTTTAAAAATAATTGCATTCATTTTGGAACCCACCCTGTACACACACACACACAAAGTCATCCATCCCATTCCCCCCTCCCCCCACAGCAATGGTGTCCCACTTTAGCTAAATTATAATCTGATCACGTTAACATAAGAAAGGGGGCTTTTGGACAAGAGGTGGAAGCTTTCGACTCACAGACCAGTCTGGGGGATGCAGTGAGAAAATATATGGCCTTTATTTTGGGGAGGGGGCAATACCAGCTGCTTCCCAAGGGGGCCCAGCACTGCCGGCCATGTGTCCAAACTCCTGGGCTGGAGAAGTCCCATCCTGCAGCTGAACGGAGCATCCTGTCCAGGGTCTCATTCCAAGATGGGGTCTGTGGAGGAAAGGCAAGAGAGGCGCTGGGGCGAGAGGGAAGAAACTGGGGGTGGGCACACCCCACTCATAGATACAGACTAACAGAGTTGGAAAGGACCTCTTAGGTCATCTAGATTCTAGAACAGCCTCTTGCCTAAGCAGGACATCCTACACTTGTGATGGTGAACCTATGGCATGCGTGGCGTTGCCCTATGTCAGGTCCAGTGTGCTGACCAGCTGATTTGGGGCCTTCAGGAAGGCTGGGGGGGCTGTTTTCACCCTCCCCAGGCTTCAGGAAAGCCTCCAGAACCTGTGGATGGCGAAAAACAGACCCAAGGGGCAGTGAAGGGCTCCCTGCCACCGGTGCTACCGATGTGCTCCCAGTGACTGGCGTGAGCGTGTCCAGTGTGCATTTGTGTGGCAGTGTGAGATTCAGCTTCTGCACAGGTGCAGGAAGTGAAATCTCACTTGAAGATGCTCGTGTGCACGAGATTTTGCCAATTTTTGGTGATTTCTTGGCTTCCGCACATGCAGAAATGCTGAAAATCGACAAAATTTGTGCGTACGAGTGTCCTCAAGCGAGATTTCATTCCTGAGCATGCACAGAATCTGAATCTCAGACCGACACACCAATGCATGCGTTGGGGACATGCTTGCGAATCTCCATTTTTCCTACCGGGATGGCGTACTGGACCGTCCATGCAGCAGCCCGTCACTGGCAATGGGACTACTGGAATGAACTTCTGGTAGGCCCCTTGAGCCGTTTTCCACCACCCGCAGGCTCTGGAGCCTTTCCTGAAGCCTCGGGAGGGTGAAAATCAGCCGAACGGGCCTCCTGGAAGTCCAGAGGCTTCAGTGAGGGAAGCAGCAGGGGTGGATTGTGCATGAATGCGTGGGGGAGGGCATTGCATTATGGGTGTGGGCACACACAGACACTCTATCCCTCGTGTGTGCTCCCTTTTGGTACCCGAGCACAAAAAGATTTGCCATCACTGCCGTACAACATTTCCGACAGAGGGCAGTCCATGTCTCTTCTTGAAAGTCCCAAGTGTTCGAGCTCTCACAACCTCCGCAGGCGACGTCTGTTCCACCGGTTGATCGTTCTCACCATCAGAAATTTCCTCTTTATTTCTAGGTTGAATCTCTCCATGGTCAGCTTCCACCCATTGTATATTTATTTATTTATTGGACTTGTATGCCACCCCTGTCCGTGGACTCGGGGCAGCTCACAGCTTCTCTGGCCTTCTGGTGCCTTGGGAAACAGCCTGACCCTCTTCCTCCTCTCCCTGGCAGCCCCTCAAGTATTGGAAGATGTTCTCACAAGACCCTAAGAAGAGCCCTGCTGAATTGGGCCAAAGCCCATCGAGTCCAGCATTCTGGGTCCCACAGTGGCCCCCCAATTGTCGCTGGGGATCTTGAGCTGAAAGAGAAGGCCAGACTTTCACTTTCCCTTGACCCCCAACAAATGGGACCCAAGGGAACCCTGCCTGCCTCAACCAACATAGAGGTGGCACATGGACATCCCTTTCAATAACGACCGATAGATACATTCGGCATCCCTGAATCTGTCTCATCCTGCCTTGAAGCTCTCCAGCCTGACAGCTGTCACAACCTCTTCTGGAAGGGAATTCCATCAACCAAGGACCCTTTGGGTGAAGAAGAAATATTTCCCTTGATTTGTCCTCACTTTCTCACCTATGAGCTTTAGGGAGGGGCCCCTTGCCCTAGGATTGTATGATAGAGAAAATAATGTTTCTCTATCCACCTTTTCTATCCCCTGCATGATTTTATACACTTCGATCAAGTCCCCCCTTCAACGCCGTCTTTCAAGGCTGAAGAGACCAAGGTGGTATCATAAGGGAATATGATAAGGGAATTCTCATGTCTCCCCTGGTCTTCTCTTCCCTAGACCAGCCCTGCCCAGTTCCTCCAGTTCCTCCAGTTCCATGTTTGTTATTTAGAAACCTAGAAGACTGACGGCAGAAAAAGGCCTCCTGGTCCATCTAGTCTGCCCTTATACTATTTCCTGTGTTTTATCTTACAATGGATCTATGTTTATCCCAGGCATGTTTAAATTCAGTGACTGTGGATTTACCAACCACATCTGTTGGAAGTTTCTTCCAAGGATCTACTACTCTTTCGTAGTAGATCCTTGGAACAAACTTCCAGCAGACGTGGTTTATTCATTTGCTTATTTGTTTGTTCAATTTCTATGCCGCTCAGGGACTCTAGGCAGCTAACTTTATTTTATTTATTCCATTTTTGTGCCTCCCTTCCCCTGAGACTCAGGGTGGCTTACAACATGTTAGCAATAGCACTTTTTTTAACAGAATCAACCTCTTGCCCCCACAACCCGGGTCCTCATTTGATCCACCTGGGAAGGATGGAAGGCTGAGTCAACCTGGAGCCGGTCATGAGATTTGAACCGCTGACCTACAGATCTACAGTCAGCTTCAGTGGCCTGCAATACTGCACTCTACCTGCTGCGCCACCCCGGCTCTTTTCTTCCAGCCCCCTCGTCATCCTGGTTGTTCTCCTTGGTCTCAAAAAAAGTCAATATTCTTTTTAATCGTATGGTGACCAGCAATGGGCTGCTGGTTACACGGAACAGTGCGCAGCTTCAGTTGGAAAAATGGGAGCTGCATGCACACCTGTGCACCCCCAACAAGTGCATGTGCACTCCACGTGAGATTTTGCTTCGGTACATGCGCAGCAAGTGAGATATTGCGTAAGGAAGCATGAACAAGGTTCTGGCAATTTTTGCCGATTTTTTGTGTCTGCACATGCGTGGAAGCAAAGATATCGGTTAAAATCTTGCCCACATCCATGTCCTCACATGAGGTTTCACGTGCTGCACATGCGCAGAACCGGAATCTTGCGCTGGTGGGTGCCCATGTGCCCACCGGATGCACACCCAACCATGAGGCCTCAGAGGGCGCACTGGTACTGCCAAAGGAGAGCGGCCCTTTACTGGTGATGACCAAAACTGGATGCGCTACGTTTACTGGCTTTTCCGGCTGCCGCTGCACACTGTTGGCTCATGTTGAGCCGGTTGCCTACTAAGATTCCCGCCTCACCTGGCTTATCCAGCCGTCTCCTGCTGCAGATTCTCTCGCACTCTCTCCTGCTGCGGAAATTGTTGCCGTTGCCCTGGCAGCCGCTGTACAGGAAGAGCCGGCAGCGTCCGAGGATCTGGCTGTAGAAGTAGCGCGGCTGCATCACCTGGCAGGGTCCCGGCTTGGCAGGCAGCTGGCATTGCAAATGGCGCTCTGCATGGGGAGAGGGGCTGGGCAGTGGTTCCAGCCGGACCCAGCGAGGCAGATCAGGGAGGCGAGGGGGCGAGGGCCGGGCGGTCTCTGGGGTCAGGCAGGAGCGTCCGCAGCCGTCGAAGCAGCATTTCTCCTCCTGGAGGCACTCGAGGTCATTGGTGCAAGTGTTGTTGCAGGGCGCGAAGGTCTGCAGGACGGGCATCGTGGGGCACTTGCCTGGGTGCTCTGGTTGGGGAGAAGTGGGTCAATTGGGGCTCTTTGGGTCCGGGATAGATGACCACCAGGTTTCCTCCCCACCGCCCCACCCGGCTGCCTCCTTTCCACTTTCGATGGCCCAGGAGAGGGAAGTCAGGTGGACGCCTCTCCCGCAGTGCCTCTGAGCAGAGTGACCGCTCCCGATTGGACAAGTGGGACCTTTCCGTTCCTTTGAGGGACCCTGTTGCCATAGTACCTTCTACGGGCACCACGCAGGACTCGTGGCAGCCGTAGCGGCAGCATTTCCTCCCGGGGAAGGCCAGGGCACAGTCCGCGTCTCGGTGGCAGCCGGTCAGGCAGAGGAGCGGGTGGTGGTCCAGGGGGCTCCGCCGGGGGCAGTAGCCATGGATGGCTGTGGAGGGTGAGGAGAAAATGAGGAGGGGTCCAACCTCCTCCCGTGAAAGTCTACAGCCCGAGTCTCATTGGGAGAAGTGGGGAGGGGTCCTCACCGCCACTGCTTTTTCATTGGGAAGGGCAGGCTGTCATTCACCAGGTGAAGCCACACACATCGGGAACATAAGAGAGGGGCCGCTCCACTGCCCCCCAGTACCACCAGCCGGGTATTTGGGGAGGGGCACGGGTAGCGCCTGTAGGGTGTGGATATTTGGAGAGGGCGAGGGCAGCTAGCTGTGAGGAAGAGCGGAAGGGCAAAAGGTGGGTCCTTCCATGGGGTGGCTGGCCAGGGAGGAGGGCACTACCTCCTGCAGGCAGGCGGCACTGGTGCCCGCAACCAGTCTCGCAGCACCGCTGGGCACCCGGGCAGCTGTCATCAGAAGAGCAGAACTCGCCACAATGTTTGTCTGGGAAGAGCTCAGGACGCGGACAGGAGCCGGGCCGAACCGGGGCTGGAAGAGGAAGAGACGGAGAGCGAGGCTGGGCGGGTCTCCCCTCCTCTGCTACGCTTGGACTTTGGAGAGTGGGGGTCAGCCCAAACCCTTTGGGAGCAGTCCTTGAGCAGAGCCCCCCTTGGCATAACCTCTCTCTTCTTTTCCTTCCCCTCTTCCTCCCTCCCCTCTTTTCCCTCCCTCTCCCCCTCTCTCCCTCTCCCTCCCTCTCCTGTTCCTTTTCTTCCCCACTACCTCTCCCCATCATCCCTCTCCCTCTTTCACCATCATACCTCCCCTGTCCCCCCTCTCCCTCCCTCTGTTTCTCTCTCCCCCATTCCCTTTCCCCCGCTCCCCCTCCCTTTCTCCCTCCCTCTTCCTTCCCCCTCTCCCCCTCCCTTTCTTCCTTGCTCTCTCCCTCCCTCTCTTCTCTCTCCCCCTCTCTCCCCCTCCCTTTCTCCCTTCATCTCCCTCTCTCTCTCTCTCTCCCATCTTTCCTTTCTCCCTTGCTCTCTCCCTCCCTCTCCCCTCTGTACCTTTCTCTCCCCCTCCCTCCCTCCTGTCCCCTCCCTCCCTCCTCTGAAAGGTTGGGGGTCTTACCTGAAGGGGAACAGGCCCGCTCACAGCTCCTCTGTGTCATGAAGTTGTTGGCATTCCCTCCGCATCCACCGTAGGTAAATCTCAGGCACCGTCTCAGCTCCGGATAGTAGTACCAGCGCTCCAGCAGGGCCACGCAAGGCCCACGGACCATAGGGAGGCTGCAGATATTGGGGAGCAAGGAAGGGAGGGGACCCACACCTGCAAGAGCCGAAGAACAGCAGGGCGGAGTTGGAAGGGACCTGGGAGGTCTTCTAGTCCAACCCTTGCTTAAGCAGGAGATGCTACATTATTTCAGGCCTATCCTTTTCCCCAGAGGCAAGTGGCATCTTCCTCGGCCCACAACTCTTGTGTCACACACTCGTGGTCCTGGTGGGGTGGCTGCCGACAGCCAACTTTGGTTCGAATGTAAAATAATGGAGCTGGGAGGGACCTCGGTGGTCTTGTAGCTCAACCCCCTGTTCAAACAGGAGACCCTGTATCATTTCAGACAAATGGAAGTCCAGTCTCTTGGAGAAGAGAAGAGAAAAGAGAAAAGTAGTAAAGGGAAGGAAAGGGAGGGAAGGGAAGGGGAAAGAAGGAAGATGGAAGAAAAAAGAAGAGAAGAGTAAGGAAGGAAAGGGAGAGAAAGGAAGGAAGGAGAAAGAAAGAAGATGGGAGGAAAAAGAAGAGAAAGGTAGGGAAGGGAAGAGAAGAGAAGAGAAGAGAAAAGAAAAGGAGAAAAGAAGAGAAGAGAAGAGAAGAGAAAGGTAAGGAAGAGAAGAGAAGGGAAGAAGAAAGAAGGAAGATGGAAGGAAAAAGCAGAGAAGAGAAGAGAAGGAGCTGGAAGGGACCTTGGAGGTCTTCTAGTCCAGCCCTTTTTAAAGTCACGTGACCCCAGGATACGTCAACCATCATAAATGTGAACTGGTTGCCCAGCGCCTGAATTTTGATCACGTGACCACGAGGGATTCTGCAACACTCATACGAGTGTGAAACGTGGTCCTCGGTCACGTTTTTTCAGTGCTGTTGTAAGTTGGAACAGTCACTAAACGATCAGTTGTAAGTTGAGGACTAGCTGCATCATCAAAATCCAGGCAGGATCCCGAAGGGGTGAAAGAAGAACGCGAGATGGAAAAGAAAATGGAAATGTTGACTACACTGAATGCTCAGAAAAACCATTAGAGCCATTAGGGTGGTGCAGTACTGCAGGCTCCTTCCGCTAACTGCTAGCTGGAGTTCAGCAGTTCAAATCTCACCACCGGCTCCAGGTTGACTCAGACTTCCCTCATTATTTATTTATTTGTTTGTTTGTTTGTTTGTTTGTCTGTCTGTCTGTCTGTCTGTCTGTCTGTCTATCTATCTATCTATCTATTTATTTAATTTATTTAATTTATTTAATTTATTTAATTTATTTAATTAATTTATTTATTTATTTATTTATTTATTTATTTAATTTATTTATTAGATTTGTATGCCACCCCTCTCCGAGGACTCGGGGCGGCTCACAACAACATAAACAGTGTAGAAATCCAATTTTAAAATACAAGATTAATTTAAAACCCTTATAATAAAATAAAACAATCACACAACCAATCAAACCATACACCAGCCTTGACAATTGGGGTGTGTGTTAGTCTCCCCATGCCTGGAGGCAAAGATGAGTTTTTAATAACTTACGAAAGGCGAGGAGGGTGGGGGCAGTCCTAATCTCTGGGAGGAGTTGGTTCCAGAGGGCCGGGGCCGCCACAGAGAAGGCTCTTCCCTTGGGTCCTGCCAGATAATATTGTTTAGTCAACGGGACGGGACTCGGAGAAGGCCAACTCCCAGGTGGGTCAAATCGGGGCCCAGATTGTTGGGGGCAAGAGGCTGATTCTATAAACCGCTTAGAGAGGGCTGGGAAAGCACCGTGAAGCAGGATATAAATCTAAACGCTGTTGCAAGTGCTATTCTGGAAAATCCTCCACCCCTTCTGCAGGGAAGCCCCTTCCCCTGATTAATTATTTTCGCTGTCAGGAAATCCCTCCTTAATTCTGAAGATTGTCTTCCGGGCCACTTGTATACTTCAGGAAGATGCTCACTTTGTATTTTTACTCATTCACTAGGGTTTATTCGTTGCTTCTGAACAGAAGAGGTTTGGAGCGGCTTGCGAAAGTCACAAAATGGATTTAAAACAGTGCAAAATAATTATAACCAATGAGGATAAAACTGTAAGACAAAATTGCCTTTTTGCATCCTACAAAGTTTGGGCTGTATAGTCTTGTGTGTGTGTATATGTGTGTGTGTTTATTTGCCTTTTCTCAATGTTCCCCATCCCAGTGGTCAGTGTAAGGACAGGAGGGGGGTTTCCTGCAAATATAGGTGAATGGTGCACCCTGAAAACCTGGATCCGAGCCTCTGTACAAAGCGGTGGTGAGACCACACTTGGAGTCCTGTGTACAGTTCTGGTCACCTCACCTCAAGGAGGATGGAATGGAACTGGAAAAGGTGCAAAAAAGGGCAACAAGAATGATCGAAGGAATGGAGCCCCTCCCTTAGGAAACCAGGTTGCAAGGCCTTGGTCTCTCCAGCCTTGAAAGACGGCGTTGAAGGGGGGACTTGATCAAAGGGTATAAAATCCTACATGGGACAGAAAAGGTGGATAGAGAAAAAATATTTTCTCTATCACACAATGCCAGGACGAGAGGGTCCTCCCTAAAGGTCACAGGTGAGAAAGTGAGGACAAGTAAAGGGAGATATTTCTTCTCCCCCCAGAGGGTCCTTGGTTGATGGAATTCCCTTCCAGAAGAGGTCGTGACAGCTGTCAGCCTGGATAGCTTCAAGGCAGGATTAGACAGATTCATGGATGCCAAGTGTATCATAGGTGGCTCTTCCTAGGTTTTTATGTCCTTCCTTCCTTCCTTCCTTCCTTCCTTCCTTCCTTCCTTCCTGTTATTGAAACAGATGTCCAAGTGCCTGTGCCTCTGTGTTGGTTGAGGCAGGCAGGATTCCCTCGGGTCCCATTTGTTGGGGGTCGAGAGAAAGGGAGGGGTGGCCTTCTCTTTCTGCTCAAGACCCCCATGGACAATTGGGGGGCCATTGTGGGACACAGAATGCTGGACTCGATGGGCTTTGGCCTGATTCAGCAGGGCTCTTCTTAGGTTCTTATGTTCAAGTTGCAGGAGAGGGAAGGACAACTGCCTTTATAATCCCTGATGCTATCTCCTATTTTTAACAATTTTAAAAAAAAATTCTCCACAAGCTCCATCAAAATGCACATACCTTAAAATAATCAGTGGTATACACATACATACATATCAATCAATAATAAATCAATATCCTGCTTTTTAACCAGTTTTCCATCCCCTTCTTTCTCCAGTCTGTCTTTTCCACTCCCCATCCCTACCTTTCTCTCCTCTACCTACTTTCCCATCCCATCTCTACCTCCTCTCCTCCTTTTCTTTCCCTCCATCCATCCCTCTTCTCTCTTCTACTCTTCCTCCTTCCTCTTCCTCCTTCTTTTACCTTCTCTTGAGTGCTTCTCCTCCTTAACTCATATCATAATTGACAGAGTGAAATTTTCTTCTCCACTTTTATTCTGATGCTGCCCCACCCTAATATTACCATGTCACACCAACACTCCGCAGTCTGCATCGGTTGCCGATCAGTTTCCGGTCACAATTCAAAGTGTTGGTTATGACCTATAAAGCTCTTCAAGGCACCGGACCAGATTATCTCCGGGACCGCCTTCTGCCGCACGAATCCCAGCAACCGGTTAGGTCCCACAGAGTTGGCCTTCTCCGGGTCCTGTCGACTAAACAATGTCATCTGGCGGGACCCAGGGGAAGAGCCTTTTCTGTGATGGCTCCGACCCTCTGGAACCAGCTCCCCCCAGAGATTAGGATTGCCCCCACCCTCCTAGCCTTTTGTAAGCTCCTTAACCCCCCCCCTGTCATCAGGCATGGGGGAATTGACATGTTCCCTCCCCCTAGGCTTATAAAATTTATGCATGGTATGCTAGTATGTATGATTGGTTTCTAAATTGAGTTTTTTTAAATTAACTTAAATATTAGATTTGTTTACATTGTATTATTATTGCTGTGAGCCGCCCCGAGTCTGCGGAGAGGGGCGGCATACAAATCTGATAAATAAATAAATAAATAAATAAATAAATAAATAAAAAATAAATAAATAAATAAATAAATAAATAAATACTATTATTTCTTTATATCGTTCTACGCCTATTATTCTGTATTTTTAAAGATGCCAACCTATTACCTTATTATGGGCAGGCACTCTTTCCCTAGTGCTACCACTAAAAAGTATCTGTTTCCGTCATCTGGGTGTCCCACCAATTAATTTCAGTTTCTTGTTCCAAATTAACCCCTCTAGCCGACCTCCTGATGCTCTCACCTGCTTTGGTAACGAAACGTCTATGAAAGGGAATGCCTGTGGAGATTCTCCATCCCAAAAAAGTGGGGTTTTTTTTTCCAAAAGATGGGGGTGTTTCCAGCTGGACTTTGTTTATTTTTCCCCCTGAAGTCCTTTCAATTCTCATTCAAGAAGTTTCCTCAGCTCTTCAGAAGTCAAGAAGCTTCTTGGATGAGTAGCGAAAGGTCTTCAAGAAAAAAAAAAAACTCGAGTCCAGTTGCTTTTTGAGAAATAACCTTTAAGTCTGCAGCTCAGAGAAGCACCAAGAAGAGGGAGTCAGGCTATTCTCCAAAGCCCCCGAGGGTAGGACAAGAAGCAATGGGTGGAAACTAAACAAGGAGAGAAGCAACTTAGAACGAAGGAGAAAATTCCTGACAGTTAGAACAATTCATCATTGGAACTGCTTGCCTCTAGAAGTTGTGAATGCTCCAACACTGGAAGGTTTTACGATCTGTCTGAAGTAGTGTAGGGTTTCCTGCCTAAATAGGGGGTTGGACTAGAATACCTCCAAGGTCCCTTTCAACTCTGTTATTCTTCTTCTTCTTTTTATTATTCTTATTAAGAACTGGGCCTGGCTAGTTTAATGAAAGGAAGGACCAGGGGAGACAGGATAGCAGCCTTGCAGTATCTCAGGGGTTGCCACAAAGAAGAGGGAGTCAAGCTATTCTCCAAAGCACCTGAGTAGAAACTAAACAAGGACAGAAGCAACTTAGAACTAAGGAGGAATTTCCTGACAGTCATAATGGTTGATCAGTGGAACAGAAGTTGCCTCCAGAAGTTGTGAGTGCCCCAACACTGGACGTTTTGTGTAGGTTTTCCTGCCCAAGCAGGGGACTTGGACTAGAAGACCTCCAAGGTCCCTTCCAACTCTGTTCTTCTTATTATTATTATTATCCTTACTCACCTAAAGGAAGCTTGTGAGCCCCCAACGGTTGGGGGATGGGCATCAGAGCCCACCCCGTGGAGAGGAAGAAGAAGAGGAGGAGGAACAGCGGGAGGCCGGGAGGATCCATGCTGTGCCCAAGACCCAATAATTCTCTCTGCCTCTCAATCCCAGCTGGCTTCTTATATCCCGCTTGGAAGGTGGCTTTTCCACACTCAAGCCCAGCCCAGCCCCAAACAATAAGGCTGGAAGGGGGGGAGAGAAGGAGGGGGGCAGGAGAAAGAGGAGAATCCTGGTGGAGAAGAAGCAGGATGTGGCTTGGGTTGAAAAGGAGACCTTGACACTTCCCCTTGTGGTGGCAAGAAAGAAGGTCTGCTGGTTGATCCTCCCAACCCCAGACAGATGGAGCGGTCAGGGATTGTCTGAGGAAGTCTCTGGTGGGGGAGTCACAAAACATCTGGAAGGATGGGAGGCTGAGTCAACCTTGAGCCTGGTGAGATTTGAACTGCTGAACTACAGCTAGCAGTTAGCTGAAGGAGCTTGCAATGCTCCACTCTACCCACTGTGCCACCTGGGCTCTTAATAGAACAGAATCTGGAAGGGACCTTGGAGATCATCTAGGCCAACCCCCCTGCTCAAGCAGGAGACTGTACACCACCCCAGACATGCGGCAGTCCAGTCTCTTCTTGAAGGTCTCCAGTGTTGCAGGCCGTTCCATCGGTTGATCGTTCGCACCATCAGAAAGTTCCTCCTTAGTTCCAGGTCAAGAACCTAGGAAGAGCCCTGCTTAATCAGGCCAAAGCCCATAGGGTCCAGCATTCTGTGTCCCACAATGCCCCCCCCAATTGTCCATGGGGATCTTGAGCAGAAGGAGAAGGCAAGACCCCCCCTTTGCTTCGACCCCCAACAAATGGGACCCAAGGGAACCCTGCCTGCCTCATCCAACATAGAGGTGGCACTTGGACATCCATTTCAATCACCACCTATGATACACTTGGCATCCCTGAATCTGTCCAATCCTTCCTTGAAGCTCTCCAGGCTGACAGCTGTCATGACCTCTTCTGGAAGTGAATTCCATAAACCAATGACCGTAGGTTCATAGATTCCATAACCCAAAGATTGAGTCTCTCCTTGGTCAGCTTCCATCCGTTTCTCCTTATCTGGCCTTCTGGTGCTTTGGAGAACAGCCTGACCCCTCCTCACTGTGGCAGCCCCTCAAATATTGGGAGACTGCTATCATGTCCCCCCTGGACCTCCTCTTCGCTAGACTCTCCATGCCCAGTTCTTGCAACCTTCCCTCGTGTGTTTTGGCTTCCACTGCCCTTTATCATTCTGGCCGCTCTCTTCTCTACTTTTCCCAGAGTTTCAATGTCTGGATACTAAGCTGGCAGGAATAGCTAACACCCCAGAGGAGAGGCTGAAGGTCCAGGTGGATCTTGACAGACTTGAACATTGAGCCCTCTCTAAGAAAATGAAGTCCTACACGTAGGTTTTTTTTAAAAGTATACATATAAATTGGGTGAAACCACACTCACTAGCAGCAACTATAGGGTTCTTGCTTGGGCAGGGGGTTGAACTTGATGGCCTTCATGGTCCCTTTCAACTCTAACAATAAATAAATAAATAAAACTGTGAGAGGAATCTGAGAGTCTCGGTGGACAACCAGCTAAATAGGAGCCAGCAATGTGTGGCGGCAGCCAAAAAAAAGCCAACACAATCCTAAATTGCATTAATGGAGGGATACAATCAAGATCAAGTGAGGTATTAATAGCACTCTATAAAGTCTTAGTTAGACCAGTCAAACCAGGGAACAGAAGTTGCCTTCAGAAATTGTGGGAGCTTCAACACTTGACAATTTCAAGAGGAGATTGGACTGCCATTGGAAATGGGGTAGGGTCTCCTGCTTGAATGGGGGGTTGGACTAGATGACCTTCAAGTCCCTTCTAACTCTTGTTAATCTGAATCCTCCTTCTCCTTCTCCCCACAAACTTCACTCCCTTCTAGCAGTCCTAGTTCAGTCATGTAATGTCTGCAACAAAGATATTGGTCAAATTGAAGGGGTCTAAAGACGGGCTACAAGAATGGTGGAAGGTCTGAAGCATAAAACGTATCAGGAAAGACTTAATGAACTCCGTCTGTAGAGTCTGGAAGACAGAAGGGAAAGGGGGGACACGATCAAAACATTTAAATATGTGAAAGGGTTAAATAAGGGAAGTGTTTTAAATAGGAAAGTGAACCCAAGAACAAGGGGACACAATCAGAGGTTAGTTGGGGGAAAGATCAGAAGCAGCGTGAGAAAATAAGATTTGACTGAAAGAGGAGTAGATGCTTGAGACAAACTTCCAGCAGACGCGGTTGGTAAATCCACAGTAACTGAATGTAAACATGCCTGGGATAAACATAGATCCATCCTAAGATAAAATACACAAAATAGTATAAGGGCAGACTAGATGGACCATGAGGTCTTTTTCTGCCATCAGTCTTCTATGTTTCTATGATTCTAAAACCCGAAGAAGGTCAGAGAGCACCAAGGAGCCCATAACTCTCCTACTACTACCCCTCCTCCTCCTCCTCCTCTCCACAACCTCCTTCCCTTCTAGCACTGATGATGTTCTCTAGTTAGCTCATGAAACGTCTACAAGGAAGCCACTAAGCTCATAATGCGCCAAAGACCCCCACGGTTCAACCCCGAGGTACAAAGATTTCCTTCTATTGGTGATCTAAAACTATTTGAAACCCAGAAGAAAAAGAGCTGCGTTTTGACTGTGTTTCCAAGGGCACCAGCTGGCTCTTTGCACACTCATCCTCCCTGCTGTGGTGGCTTCAGATTGTAGCGTGTCCCCGAGTCTATGTATGGAGGAAAGAGCCACCCATTTTGTGCTCTGCGCACAGCTGGACCCTTTGTTCTGACACAGGCATTGTGGTGGTTTTGCATTGATGGGTTGTGTGCCCTTGATAGAGATCTTATTGTGGCCTGGAACACTTTGTTTCTCTCAGAGGCCCAAGTTGGCAGTTTGCATCTGTGCGTCGATACGGCAGGTACCGGACACAATTATTCTCTGGCCCAGTGCAAGGGAAACAGGACATGCTGTGGCCCAGAGGATCAAAGGAGGGAGACAAAAGATCTCAACAGGATCTCTGGCCAGTCAACCATCACTTGGAAGAATGCATCTGGTTTTGGTTGACACAAAATATACTATGGTGAGACTCCAGGAGCATCTCTGGTGTAGGGGCATGACTTAAGTGCCAAAGCCCACTGCAACAACATCGCCAAAAAGGCTTCAAGAGTTGTTATGTTAATTCTATGTAGCTTCTGCTCTGGTAATCTCACAATACTAACCAGAGCATACAAAACTTTCGCCAGACCAATCCTTTAATACAGCTCATCAGTCTGGAACCCACACCGGATTTCAGGCATAAACACTTTAGAAAATGTCCAGAGATACTTTACTAGAAGATCCCTCCACTCATCTACTCGCAACAGAATACCCTACGCAACTAGACTTACAATCCTATGCCGATGTTGTGAATGATTGAATTGGATGAATGTAGATGAACGTACATGGGGGTTTTCTAGAATTTTTAAATTGATTTTTTATATTCTTTTTTTAAAACAATAGTTAGATTTCTTCACATATATTGCCTGCATTTACAATGTTGTATGCCACCCTGAGTCGCTTCGAGAAAGGCAGCATAGAAATCTAATCAATAAAGAAAACAAGAGGGAGACCAAGAGGGAAGCCAGAATTCAATGTTTTATTGCAGAGAAGAAGGAACGAACCGATTTGTGCTTGGGGGAAGGGTCTCCAGGACAGAAGAAGGGTCTGTTGGGTCACGTTGGTACACTAGCCACAATTTGGAAGGGCAAAGTTGATGCAGGAAGTCCAGCTTACACCAAAAGGGTCCTGGGAAAAGAAACAGAGTCAGGCCCAGGGATGCCATTCAACCAGTTCACACTGGTTCGCACGAACCGTTAGCATAAAATTGAACTGGTTCACCAAACCGTCAAATGCCCTGTTCCTGCCCGACCGGTCACCCAGTTGCTGGTTGCTGCTTGCCCCCATCCACCTACTGGTATCGGTGGTTATTGAAACAGATGTCCAAGTGCCGCCTCTATGATGGTTGAGGCAGGCAGGGTTCTCTTTGGTCCCATTTGTTGGGGGTCAAGGGAAAGGGAGGGTTTTGCCTTCTCTTCCTGCTTAAGTTCCCCATGGACAATTAGTGGTCCACTGGGTGACACAGAATGCTGGACTCAATGGGCTTTGGCCTGATTCAGCAGGGCTCTTCTTAGGTTCTTAGGTTCTAGGTAGGTAGGTAATTAACCAACCAACCAAACAACCAACCAACCAACCAACCAAACAAACAAACAACCAACCAACCAAACAACCCAGTGCTCTTACCTTAGACAGGATCCATGCACTGAACATTGCAAGCATATAGGCAACACTTCTGCCGGCCTCCACAGTCCTCGTCACTTTCACACCTCTGGGAACAAGGAGTGTCGGAGCTGGGAGGGGCTCTGGGACACACCCCAGGCTTCACTGCAAGGGAGAACATTCCAGGGGGGGGGTTGTACTATAATAATAATAATAATAATAATAATAATAATAATAATAATAATTATTATTATTATTATTATTATTATTATTATTATTATTATTATTATTATTATTATTATTATTATTATTATTATTATTATATTTGTATGCCGCCCCTCTCCGAGAACTCAGCTTATCAAGCAAAATATTTTAAAGGATCAATACATGAATGTGTCCAGGGACGGATTGATAGTACTACTGTTATTGGTGCACTGTGCGCACAGCTTTGGTTGTGTCTCCTGCATGTATGCACTATGCGTGCACACCCCCAGAATGTTTTTGCTTCTGCTCATGCGCATGAAGCAAAAATTACGGGGGGAAATGGTGGTGCCCAGTGAAGGGCTGCAATTTATTTTTACTACCACTCTGTGGGTGTGTCTTAAAAACATAGAAACCTAGAAGACTGATGGCAGAAAAAGACCTCCTGGTCCATCTAGTCTGCCCTTATACTATTTCCTGTATTTTATCTTAGGATGGATCTATGTTTCTCCCAGGCATGTTTACATTCAGTTACTGTGGATTTACCAACCACATCTGCTGGAAGTTTGTTCCAAGGATCTACTACTCTTTCAGTCAAATCATATTTTCTCATGTTGCTTTTGATCTTTCCCCCAACTAACTTCAGATTGTGTCCCCTTGTTCTTATGTTCACTTTCCTATTATTTCCTCTTATTTTGTGGGTGTGGCTTGCTGGCCATGTGACCGGGAGGTGGCTTAAAGGTCATGAGACTGGCTTAAAGGTGGCCAACTGGACGTCACTCGCGTCAGGGGTTCGGGTTAGGGTGCCTGGACTCTCCTTGCCTCAAAGAGAGACATTTTCCCTCTCTCTATACTCTTTAATTCTATGTATGTATGACATATGTGTACATATTGCACACAGGCAAAAATATACATTATAAATGTATATTTATTAAGTGTCCAAAGATACTTCACCAGAAGAGCCCTTAATTCCTCCACTCGAAACAGAATACCCTACGAGACTAGACTTTCAATCCTGGGCCTAGA
The DNA here is from genome assembly GCF_031021105.1 of Erythrolamprus reginae. NCBI lineage: Eukaryota > Metazoa > Chordata > Lepidosauria > Squamata > Dipsadidae > Erythrolamprus > Erythrolamprus reginae. The sequence continues at coordinate 155,181 of NW_027248498.1, forward strand.
AAGTTTAGAACTAAGACGCCTTAAACAAGATCTAAGTATTGCCCACAAGATCATATGCTGCAACGTCCTGCCTGTCGGCGACTACTTCAGCTTCAACCACAACAACACAAGAGCACACAACAGATTTAAACTTAATATTAACCGCTCCAAACTTGACTGTAAAAAATATCACTTCAGTAACCGAGTTGTCGAAGCGTGGAACTCATTACTGGACTCCATAGTGTCATCCCCAAACCCCCAACACTTTACCCTTAGATTATCTACGGTTGACCTATCCAGATTCCTAAGAGGTCAGTAAGGGGCGAGTACAAGTGCACTAGAGTGCCTTCCGTCCCCTGTCCTATTGCTCTCCTATATCTCCTATACCTTTCTTCTATTCCTATATCTCTTCTTCTATTCTTTCATTCATATGTTCTATTGCTATACCTTCTTTTCTCTTCTTTCTTAGATATATTTTACTATGAGTATCTCCTCTATAACCTTCATCATGTATTTTATTATGCATATATAGATATATACCCACTAAAACCCTCATTGTGTATTGGACTAAAATAAACATTACCTACTTTATAAATGTATGTGTATGTACAAACACACACACACACACAGCTCTTCTAAAGTTATACACATTCAACCTCACTGACTGCGATAGGAAAAACACACCCAGAGCCCAGAAGGGTATAAAAAGAAAAAAATTCAAAATTGATCTACTGGTTCTGTGTACCTGAACATACCCATAGAAGGCCATCAATAGCAGCACCCATAGGACTGCCCTTGGAACAGTCATGCGCAAATTGCACTACCACTACCCCACCGATAGCAGCCCACTACTGAATGTGTCCCATTTGGCATTGTGTAACGATTATTTTAAGCAGTCCAGAACTGAACAACGAAGGCTTCTTGAATGGACACAAAGTAAACCAGTGGCCACGTTAATTGTCCTCTTCAAGCTACCTCCCAACACATCAGTGATAAGAATCATTGCATAAATAAATGAAAGATCAAACCAGCCAGCCACCCAATTCCAACTCCCCTCGCCAAAATAATGGACTTTAAACGTCTGTTTATCTGGTGCCAAGATAGTGTTGAAGTGGTAGGTTGTTCAAGTTCTTGTTTACGGGTTTTCTATGTGCAACCTAACCCATTGTCCTGATTCCTCGCACCTCCCTTGCCTGGCCCGGCCCCTTTGATTCTGTCATTCTATTTGGTCATCTGTCTTTTGGCTTTTCCTTAAATTATTTTTAAATTGTTTAAATTCCTTTTAAATTGTTTATATTGTTTATATTTGCTGTATGCTGCCCAGAGTCTGACCGGAATTGGGCGTCCTTTAAATTTAATAAATCAAATCAAATCAAGTCAAGTCAAGTCAAGTCAAGTCAAGTCAAGTCAAGTCAAGTCAAGTCAAGTCAAGTCAAGTCAAATCTGCAGAGCTGTCAGGTAATGCACATGAAGCCTCCAGGACAGGGGGGCCTTCAAAATATTTTGCAGTGGGTTCTCTGCCTGGTTGCTGCTGGGTGGGTGTGGCCATGGTGGGTGTGGCCTATTCAGCGTCCTGCCCCATAGGGGGCGTTTTTGCCCTCCCAGGGCTCTGGAGGCTTTCCTTGAGCCTCTGGTAGCCTCCATAGACTCTGGAGTCCTTCTGGAGGCCGGAGACATTTCCAGCCTTCTTGAACGTCTGGTAGGTCCATGTTTTGCTCTCCCCCGAGCAGAGGTGGCACTTGGCAGGCCCTGAGCAGTTCTGGAGAACCGGTAGTGGGAATTTTGGGCACTTTGGAGAACCACCTCTGACTGGCCCTGCGCAGGGGCAGATTCCTGATTCCGCTGCTACTGGTACACCATGCGCGCAGCTTTGCTTTTGCTGTGGCCTGTGCGCCCCAGCGAGATTTTGCTTCTGCGCATGCAAGATTTCAGCGGGCTTTTTGCTTCCGTGCATGGAAAGCTGCGCGCACAGCTCAATTATTGCTACCGGTGCGCCGCCCTTATCTGTACTAGTAGCAATCCTGGCCCCATCCTGAAGAATACTGAGACTTTCAGCTTCTTTAAAATGCTTTTATTCTTGGGAGCAAAGCATTCTGTTGCACTGGTGACTTCAGCTCTCGGCCAGACTGACTGAAGCAGTGTCTGTCATACTTTCACTTTCCCGCTTAAATGCAACTGTCACCAACGTAAATTTTCCCACTCAACTTTTGACCCAATCACATTCAACATGTCTGGTTCAGCTATTTACATTAACTCAATACATATTCGACACTTCCCATCATTCTTTTTGATTTTAAATGTTTAGTTTTAAGAAATTTTTAAAAGTTATTATCCTATTAATTGGCCTAGAATGTTTATTTATTGTATTTTTTAACTAAAATGTTGTAAGCCGCCCCCAGTCCATGGTGAGAGGCAGCATATAAGTCCAATTAATAAATAAATAAAAATAAATTCTCTGGCTCTCGAGTCCCAGCTGATTGGCTGGAAATGGAGATTTTGCGGTATCCTTCCCCTGCCACACCCACAAAGCTACACCCACAAAGCTACACCCACAAAGCTACACCCACAGAATTGGTAATTTTTGTAAAAATCCCAGCACTGCTCCCCAAACTCCGTGTGTGCCCTGCACTTACCTCCATCCAAAATGGGGCACATGGGGATTTCTGGGTGGGATGAACAAGGCAGCTAGGAGTGGGATTTGGGGGGCGGGGTTTCTCCAAACTGCACAAAATCTTGGCTAGAGATTCTCATGAGCCCCTGTGAACCCCCAGCAGCCCACCCCTGCTCCAGGGTCATCTGGATGGAAACACTGGAAAGACTCCAGTTATAAGAGCCGTTTTTGAGACTATTTGCTGTAGGGGGCTAGTGCCCCCACCCCTTACCTATTTCTCCCCTCGAAGGGGGCACCTCCGCCAAAAGGATGAGGAGACCCAGATAGAGGAGGAAGCCATGCGCAGCCTTCATGGTGCTGGTTCAATGAGAATGTCAGGTCAGGCTGGAAGGACGGTTATTTAAGTGCTGCTTGGAGGAAGTGAGAAGGGCTCGTGAAGTAGCACGAGAAATTATCTTTCTCAACACTACCAATTGTTAGCTTTTCCCTCGATGGGCAAATAGGTGGGGCAGGTAAACCGGGATCTTTATTGACGGAAGCCCAGCGTATTTGCATTCGGGCTTCGTGCAGGGCAGAGCAGGGGCTGCTACTCTGTCCCGGATCCTGGGTTGCAAAATAGGATCCAGGGTTGCATCACATGTTTGCATGTTGGAATTACAAAGTGTGCCGTGACTGAAGCCATGCGATGGCACCACGGGTCCCAAGCGGGGTAGCCAGAAAGCCACCATGTTCGGGGTATGCCCCTCGTTGTACTAAGAGGAAATGGGAAGCACCCGACCTCAGCTCTCGAAGGAGGAGTTATTGATTGATTGATTGATTGATTGATTCTATTTTTGTCAGGGTTCCCAGTAATAATCCCATAGCAAACGAAATCTCTCATGTCCTCATCACCTCGCGGCTTGATTACTGCAATTATTATTATTTATTATTTATTATCCTGGAGGCATCTGTAATATGGTAAATGATTTAGCTTTACTAGATAAATGGTCAAAGCAATGGAAACTGCAGTTTAATGTTTCCAAATGTAAAATAATGCACTTGGGGAAAAGGAATCCTCAATCTGAGTATTGTATTGGCAGTTCTGTGTTAGCAAAAACTTCAGAAGAGAAGGATTTAGGGGTAGTGATTTCTGACAGTCTCAAAATGGGTGAACAGTGCAGTCAGGCGGTAGGGAAAGCAAGTAGGATGCTTGGCTGCATAGCTAGAGGTATAACAAGCAGGAAGAGGGAGATTATGATCCCGCTATATAGAATGCTGGTGAGATCACATTTGGAATACTGTGTTCAGTTCTGGAGACCTCACCTACAAAAAGATATTGACAAAATTGAACGGGTCCAAAGACGGGCTACAAGAATGGTGGAAGGTCTTAAGCATCAAACGTATCAGGAAAGACTTAATGAACTCAATCTGTATAGTCTGGAGGACAGAAGGAAAAGGGGGGACATGATCGAAACATTTAAATATATTAAAGGGTTAAATAAGGTCCAGGAGGGAAGTGTTTTTAATAGGAAAGTGAACACAAGAACAAGGGGACACAATCTGAAGTTAGTTGGGGGAAAGATCAAGAGCAACATGAGGAAATATTATTTTACTGAAAGAGTAGTAGATCCTTGGAACAAACTTCCAGCAGACGTGGTTGGTCAATCCACGGTCACTGAATTGAAACATGCCTGGGATAAACATAGATCCATTGTAAGATAAAATACAGGAAATCGTATAAGGGCAGACTAGATGGACCATGAGGTCTTTTTCTGCCATCAGACTTCTATGTTTCTATGTTTCTATTTATTAGATTTGTATGCCACCCCTCTCCGAAGACTCGGGACGGCTCACAACAATGATAAAAACAATATTACAGTGGTCCCTCGAGTTTCGCGATCTCACCTATTGCGAAACGCTATATCGCGAGTTTTCAACACGCATGCGTAGATGGTGGAGTTTCCCCGCCGGGCAGAGGCTTCCCTGGGTCTTCCCCCTCTTGCCCCGGTAAGGCGCGAGCAACGGCGTGGGCGGGTGGGCGGCACACGCGCGGGAAAACCCCAGGGCCGCTTCTCAGCTGGGAAGCGGCCCCAGCAACAGCGTGGGGGGGGTGGGCGGCACGCGCGCATGGGGGGAAACCCCAGGGCCGCTTCTCAGCTGGGAAGCGGCCCCAGCAACAGCGTGGGGGGGGGCGGGCGGCACGCGCGCGCGGGGGGAAACCCCAGGGCCGCTTCTCAGCTGGGAAGCGGCCCCAGCAACGGCGTGGGTGGGCGAAGGGCGGGCGGCACGCGCGCGGACAAGCAGCAGCAGCGAGGCGGCGGGGAAACCCAATCTTCGGCTCCTTGCTGCTGCGGTGGAAATAAAAACACCATCTGCGCATGCGCAGATGGTGTTTTTACTTCCGCACCGCTACTTCGCGACAAATCGATCATCGCGAGGGGTCCTGGAACGGAACCCTCGCAATGATCGAGGGATCACTGTATACTGGCACAAATCTAATATTAAAAAAAACCTAAAAACCCTATCATAATTAAAAACCAAGCAGCACATACATACCAAACATAAATTATAATAAGCCTGGGGGAAAGGTGTCTCAAATCCCCCATGCCTGGCAGTATAGGTGGGTCTTAAGTAGTTTACGGAAGACAAGGAGGATGGGAGCAGTTCTAATCTCCGGAGGGAGTTGATTCCAGAGGGCCGGGGCCGCCACAGAGAAGGCTCTTCCCCTGGGGCCCGCCAGATGACATTGTTTAGTCGACGAGACCCGGAGAAGGCCAACTATGTGGGACCATATCGGCCACTGGGATTCGTGTGGTAGCAGGCGGTTCCGGAGGTATTCTGGTCCAATGCCATGTAGGGCTTTAAAGGTCATGACCAACACTTTGAATTGTGACCGGAAACTGATCGACAGCCAATGCAGGCCAATGAGTGTTGTAGATACGTGGGCGAATCTGGGAAGCCCCACGATGGCTCTCGCGGCCGCGTTCTGCACGATCTGGAGTTTCCGAACACTTTTCAAAGGTAGCCCCATGTAGAGAATGTTGCAGTAATCGAACCTCGAGGTGATGAGGGCATGAGTGACTGTGAGCAATGACTCCCTGTCCAAATAGGGCCGCAACTGGTGCACCAGGCGAACCTGGGCAAACGCCCCCCTCGCCACAGCCGAAAGATGATGTTCCAATGTCAGCTGTGGATCGAGGAGGACGCCCAAGTTGCGCACCCTCTCTGATGGGGTCAATAATTCCCCTCCCCCCAGGGTAATAGATGGACAGATGAAATTGTCCTTGGGAGGCAATACCCACAGCCACTCCGTCTTGTCTGGGTTGAGTTTGAGTTTGTTGACACCCATCCAGTCCCCAACAGCCTCCAGACACCGGCACATCACTTCCACTGCTTTGTTGACTGGATATGGGGTGGAGATGTACAACTGGGTATCAACCGCATATTGATGACACCTCACCCCATGCCCTTGGGTGATCTCACCCATGCGCTCTACATGGGGCTACCCTTGAAGAATGTTCGGAGAGTCCAACTTATCCAGAATGCAATCATGGGTCTACCTAGCTACACTCATGTAATTCCATCACATGTTTATTTTTACGTGAAAGGACCGCCCTTTGCTTGCAGCGTCACTGCGGCATCCTTTTTTGTAAAAATAACAATGCTTATTTTTACGTGAAGACCTCCTTTTGAAGGAGCTGGGGAATCCCTCCCATGAAGAGATTCCAGGGGCGGAGCTTTGACGTCACTGGCAGGTTGCTAAGGACACCAAGGTGATCACTTCCTGGATTCCATGGAATCCAGGAAGTGATCACCTTGGCGTCCTTAGCAACCTGCTGGTATACGTGACGTCAATCTCTTGGTGGGATTCCCCATTCGGGTTCGGGTTCGGGTTCGGGTTGGGTTCGGCCAAATATTGCGTAAAGTTCATCCGAACTTGCCGAACCCAAACACCGTTGGGTTCGCCCATCACTAGTTATCACCTATAAAGCCCTACGTGGCTTAGGACCAGATTACCTGCGGGACCGTCTTCTGCCTCACCCATCCCAGAGACCGATAAGAGCCCACAGAGTTGCTGTTCTCCATATCCCATCAGCCAAGCAATGTCAACTGGCAGGGCTGCGGGGAAGAGCCTTCTCTGTGGTGGCTCCAGTCCTCTGGAACCAACTTCCCCCAGAGATTCATATGGGCCCCACCCTCATAGCCTTTTGAAAGGCCCTAAAAACATGGGTCTACCAGCAGGCCTTGGTCTGTTGAAGGTTATATCCTTCTCCAGCATGATATGACTTTTAAATATTGGAGTTTAAAATTGTATTTTTATAATTGTATATATTATTGTGCTTTTTCTATCTTTGTAAGCCGCCCTGGGTCCATTTGGAGAAAGGCAGCCTATTAATGTAATTAACTTAATAATTAACTTAATTAACTTAATAATTAACTTAATAATTAACTTAATAATTAATTTAATAATTAACTTAATAATTAACTTAATTAACTTAATAATTAACTTAATTAACTTAATAATTAACTTAATTAACTTAATAATTAACTTAATTAACTCAGGGTTGCTTACAACAACACAAACAATATAATAATAGAATAGTAAAAAAGAAGTCAAATATTAATAATAATTATAAAACCCTTTATAAACCCAAACTAAAATAACCCCCTATAAAAAAACTAGATCGAATTGAACAACAACATACATACCAGCCAATAAAAATAAAATAAAATAAAATTCATAGACAGTTAAATTCCTCCAAGAATAGTTTTATTGGATGTATCATATTGGCACTGTTCTGTGGAAAACTGACTCTGAAGATTCCCCACAGTTTTCACCTAATTAAAAGTAAAACATGTTCTCCTTCTCCAGTCAATCAGTCAAATGGTTCAATCAGGGTGCAGACCGGTTGCTTGGTAACTTTGCTCCTCCTCTCTCTGACCAGGTGTGAGAATGTCCTTGGTTCCCAGGAGAAAGTATTTTGTTTTGGATACAAAACCGCAGCTATTCCATTTTTCCTGTCCCTCGGTTCCACTGTGGCAACACTGAAGCTCCAAAATGGCTTCAGTCAGGCCAGTTTCAGGGGTGACAGGTCCACCTATTCTCCAAAGCACCTGAAAGCGGGACTGTTGTGAGTGCTCCTCGACCAACTCTGAGGAGGATGAGCCAGGCCCATCTTGGTGCCCCTAGGCCAGTGAGGTTGCCAGCTGATACAGAGAGTGAGAGTGAGGGAGGAATAGGCCTGGATGAACCTGAAGGACCACCAGAGGTGGCAGATATGTCAATGACAGTAGGGTCTGACTTAGAGGAGGAGGAAGATCAGGAGCCTTTGCTAGATGCCCGTTTTAGAAGACTAAGAAAAAGACAAGAATACTTGTTTGGGAAAAGGAAGTAATCTATAGTTTCTAGCTCTAGGGAATTGTTGACCAGCCCGATAGGTATTTAAGGGTGGCATATGGGTAATTCAGGGTGGAGTTTCAACGTTTTGCATTGGAATCAGATGCTGTTTGAGGGTTCAGCTAGGTTACGCTAGCCAACTCTTATTTTCCTGCTAAAATACTTGGAGTAAAAGTGCCCTATCTGCGGAGAAGCTGTAAAAGTAAGCCTGTGAAGCCGGAGAGTCCTTATCTCATGAAGGAATTTGCAACTAGCTTTGATCTTTGGCAGCAGAGGGGACTGTTATCTTTTAATGACTCTCACTGAGAAACTGCCAAGCCGAACTCATATGGATGACGTTGACTTGTATAATTGACACTTTCTAAATAAAAATATTGATTTGAAATATCAGCGCGTGGATTCTTCCTTTGTCCTCAAGCTGCGTGGGGACAGGATAGAACAAGGACAAGGGGAAACAGCTGGAAACCAACCAAGGAGACAAGCAATCTGGAATTAAGGAGGAATTTCACGACAGTGAAAACAATCCACCTAGGAGTGTTTTGCGAGTGTGTCTGAGAAGAAGATTATTCGGGTCAAAGTTGATGCTCAGGCCACAGTTCGGAAAGTTGAAGTTCATTTCATTTCATTTATTCATTTGTTCAAGACACAAATACATAGGAAGAAAAATAGACATGTGATAATATAAAAGAGGGTGAAAGTGGACTTAGAGGATATATGAAAGAAAGAAAATATATATGATAAGTGAGAGAAAGGAAAGACAATTGGACAGGGGACGAAAGGCACACCAGTGCACTTATGCACGCCCCTTACTGGCCTCTTAGGAACCTGGAGAGGTCAATCGTGGAGAGTCTAAGGGAGAAGTGTTGGGGGTTGGGAGTTGATACAATTGAGTCCGGTAATGAGTTCCACGCTTCGATAACTCGATTGTTGAAATCATATTTTTTACAGTCAAGTTTGGAGCGGTTCATATTAAGTTTGAATCTGTTGCGTGCTCTTGTGTTGTTGCGGTTGAAGCTGAAGTAGTCGTTGACTGGAAGGACGTTGCAGCATATGATCTTGTGGGCAATACTCAAATCGTGTTTTAGGCGCCATAGTTCTAGGCTTTCTAGGCCCAGGATTGTTAGTCTATTTTCGTAGGATATTCTGTTTCGAGTGGAGGAGTGAAGGGTTCTTCTGGTGAAATATCTTTGGACATTTTCAAGGGTGTTGATGTGTGAGATGTGGTATGGGTTCCAGACAGATGAGCAGTAGTCTAGGATGGGTCTGGCAAAGGTTTTGTAGGCTCTTGTGAGTAGAGTGAGATTGCCGGAGCAGAAGTTGCGTAGGATCAGGTTCATGCATAAAAACAATCCAAGAGGCCTGTGAAAAGAAACAAGGGTCAGGCCTGAGGGATCTTTGAAACCGCTGGAGTTTCCAAAGCCTCCTCAATAAATATCAAATAAATGGCAGGATGGGGACCTTCCTTCCCACGAGAGGGAAGAGCAGACAAAAGACCCAGTTTTAGAGGAAAACGTTCTTGGAGGAGTGGGGACATTTGAGCAAAATGTGACGCACAAGCAGTCATGGGCCTTCCCAGGTACGCCCACGTTTCTCCAACACGCCATGGACTGCGTTGGCTGCTGACTGGTTGCCGGACACAAATTCAAAGTGTTGGTCATCACCTATAAAGCCCTTCATGGCATTGGACCAGAATATCTCCGGGACCACCTTCTGTCGCATGAATCACAGCGACCGGTTAGGTCCCACAGAGTTGGCCTTCTCTGGGTCCCATCGACTAAACAATGTCGTCTGGCAGGACTCAGGGGAAGAGCCTTCTCTGTGGTAGCCCCGACCCTCTGGAATCAACTCCCTCCAGATATCAAAGTTGCCCCCACCCTCCTTGACTTTCGTAAACACCTTAAAACCCACCTCTGCTGTCAGGCATGGGGGAATTGATTCCCCTGGGCTGTTTCCACTTTACGTATGGTCTGCATGAGATGTATGATTGTTTTTATGCTAAGGGTTTTTAAACTGTTTTTTAAAATATTGGATTTATACTGTTTATCTTTTGTTGGGAGCCGCTCCGAGTCCTCAGAGAGGGCAGCATACAAATCTAATTAATAATAATAATAATAATAATAATAATAATAATAATAATAATGATGATGATGATAATAAAGCCTTACATGGTATCGGACCAGACTACCTACAGGATCACCTTCTGCCACATAAATCCCAGCGGCTGGTTAGGTCCCACAGGGTGGGCCTCCTCGAGGTCCCGTCAACTAGACAATGTCACTTGGCTAGGCCTAGGGGAAGAGCCTTCTCTGTGGGGACCCCGTACCTCTGCAACCAGTTCTCCCCTGGAGATTCACACTGCCCCCACCCTTTTAGCCTTCCGTAAGAGTGTTAAGACTCATTTATGCTGCCAAGCGTGGGGCCATTAGATTCTAGCCCCCTGGCCGATGAAGGCCTGTATGGCTGTTGTCTGAATGTGTATGATGGATTTTAACGTATCTGGGGATTTTAGATTGTTTAGTGTAAATAATTGGATTTACTTATTGTATTTTGTTATTGCTGTGTTTATCTCTTTCTGGGTCTCTAGCCAGCTGATAAGATTTTATAAGCAACATGGCGAAGACATGAATAAACTTTAGTTTCTTTTTGAAAAGACTTGAACTGCAAACGCTTTCTGTACATAGTAAAATCCTTTACTAATTAAACCAGTGGTGAACCTCTGATTTCTGAGGGGCTCAGTGCTGGGACAGAACGGATAAATATCAAATAAAAGGGAGGATCGGAGCCTCCCTTCACACAAGAAGGAAAAGGAGCAAAGAAGACCAGGACCTCTCTGGTTAAGAAAGACCCCCTCCCCTCCAATTTTTTAAAGCCAGGATCGGACCTCCCTTGAGACCCTCTGGGATCCACTCGATGATGGGGGGTCTACAAAACTCTACAAAGCGATATAAGACCTAATGCTCTTACCTGGACCTGGGCAAGGTTCCATGCATTCAATGCTACAAGCGACATGGCAACATTTTTGCTTCCCTGGGCATTCATCGTCACTTTCACACTTCTTGACACAAGAAGTCATGGCACCAGGAGGGGCCCTGGGACACAACCCAGGCTTCACTGAAAAGGAAAACATTACAGGGGGTGGTGGGTTTTTTGTTCTGTGCCATCTTATTAGCAATAGCATTGAGACTTATCTACCGCTTCACGGTGCTTCCCAACCCTCTCTAAGTGGTTTACAGGGAGTCAGCATATCACCCCCAACAATCTGGGCCTTCATTTTACCAAGGAAGGAAAGAAGGAAGGAAGGAAGGAAGGAAGGAAAGAAGGAAGGAAAGAAGGAAGGAAGGAAGGAGGGAGGGAGGAAGGAGGGAGGGAGGGAGGAAGGAGAGAAGGAAGGGAGGGAGGAAAGAAGGAAGGAAGGAAGGAAGGAAGGAAGGAAGGAAGGAAGGAAGGAAGGAAGGAAAGGCAATAGCATTTAAACCTATATCCTGCTTCACAGTGCTTTTCCAGCCCTCTGTAAGTGGTTTACAGAATTAGCCTCTTGCCCCCAACAATCTGGGTCTTCATTTGACCCACCTTGGAAGGCTGGAAGGCTGAGTCAACCCTGAGCCTACTGAAAATCAATCTGCCAAACTTCTGACAGACAGTGATCAGCAGAATTAGCATGCAGTACTGCACTCTAACCACTGCGCCCACAAGGCTCTTCTGAAGCCCTTCCTTCCTTCCTTCCTTCCTTCCTTCCTTCCTTCCTTCCTTCCTTCCTTCCTTCCTTCTTTCCTTCCTTCTTTCCTTCCTTCTTTCCTTCTTTCCTTCCTTCCCTTCTTCCCTCCCTCCTTCTTTCCTTCCTTCCTTCTTTCCTTCCTTCCCTCCCTCCTTCCTTCCTTCCTTCCTTCTTTCCTTCCTTCCCTCCCTCCTTCCTTCCTTCTTTCCTTCTTTCCTTCCTTCCTTCTTTCTTTCCTTCCTTCCCTCCTTCCTTCTTTCCTTCCTTCCTTCTTTCCTTCCTTCCTTCCCTCCTTCTTTCCTTCCTTCCCTCCTTCCTTCTTTCCTTCCTTCCTTCTTTCCTTCTTTCCTTCCTTCCTTCTTTCCTTCCTTCCTTCTTTCCTTCCTTCCTTCCTTCCTTCTTTCCTTCTTTCCTTCCTTCCCTCCTTCCCTCCCTCCTTCTTTCCTTCCTTCCTTCTTTCCTTCCTTCCCTCCTTCTTTCCTTCCTTCTTTCTTTCTTTCCTTCCTTCCTTCCTTCTTTCCTTCTTTCCTTCCTTCCTTTGCATTTAGCAATATCATTTAGACTAATGTGCTGCTTCACAGTACTTTTACAGCCCTCTCTAAGTGGTTTACAGAGAGTGAGCATATTTGCCCCCAACAATCTGGACCTCATTTGACCAACCTTGGAAGGCTGAGTCAACCTTGAACCTACTGAGATTCGATCTGCCAAATTGCTGGCTGCCAGTGATCAGCAGAAGTAGCTTGCAGTACTGCACTCTAACCACTGCACTATCAAGGCTTTTATTGTGCCAAATTAATCAAACAATACATGTTAAAGGCTCAATACATGGAAATGTCTCATTTGGCATTGTGTAAGGATTCTTTTAAGCAGTCCACTGCTGAACGATGAGGACTTCTTGAACAGACATGGAGCGAACCAGAGTCATGTTAACTGTCCTCCTTAAGTTGGGTCCCAACACAGTAGTGGTAAGAATTATTGCATAAATAAATTAAAAATCAAACAAGCCAGCCAACCACAGCCAGCTCCCCTCTACAAAGTCGAATATAGTAGAATATCAGAGTTGGAAGGGACCTTGGAGGTCTTTTAGTCCAGCTCCTTGCTCAGGCAGCAAACCCTACATCACTTCAGACAAATGGTTATCCAACATCTTCTTAAAATTTTCCAGTGTTGGAGCATTCACAACTTCTGGGGGCAAGCTGTTCCCCAGGCTAATTGTTTTAACTGTCAGCAAATTTCTCCTTAGTTCTACGTTGCTTCTCTCCTTGTTTAGTTTCCACCCATTGCTTCTTGTTCTACCCTCAGGGGCTTTGGAGAATAGATTGACTCCCTCTTCTTTGTGGCAGCACTGAGATATTGGAAGGCTGCTCTCCTGTCTCCCCTGGTCCTTCTTTTCATTAAACTAGCCATGCCCAGTTTCTGAAAGTCTTCATGGATTGTTTTAGCTTCCAGTTCTGTCATCGTCTTCGTTGCTCTTCTCTGCAATCTTTTCAGGGTCTCTGTTAATGTATGAGCAGAGCAATCCTTGTTTATCAAGATTGTGCAGACACAGAAACATTTAGATTGAGATTAGTTGTGAATGACTACTCAGCTACACACAGATACACTAACTTGAATTAAAATTTACTTTGAGAAATAACACCTTCAGAGAAACAGTCAGACATGTAACCAGTCAGAATAACAACCCAAATATTACCAAGTACATAGTCTTTCTTACCAGTTGTCTTTTAAGAGTTTTATTAATATTGGTTGTTTCTTCATTGCTTATTTGACCCCCTATGACATTTTGTACCACATGATTCTTGACAAATGTCTCTTTTTCTTTTATGTATGTTGAGAGCATCTGCACCAAGACAAATTCCTTGTGTGTCCAATCACACTTGGCCAATAAAATTCTATTCTATTCTATTCTATTCTATTCTATTCTATACTATGCTATGCTATGCTATTCTATGCTATTCTTTCTATTATATTCTATTCTATTCCATTCTTTCTATTCCATTCTTTCTATTCTATTCTATTCATTCTATTCTATTCTATTCTTTCTATTCCATTCCATTCTATTCTTTCTATTCTATTCTATTCTATTCTATTCTATTCTTTGTCATAATCAGTAAACAAAGCTTATACACATTTTAGCTGTAATACATGATTACAGTACAGAGCATGCAGAGAATTGCAGAGCAAACCTAACAGTGAGTAGCCATTAACAGACAGTAGCCAAAGAGAAACAGAGAGGGTGACTCAGAGAAATAAGCTATGAGCTCCCTCTTGTGGCAGTCTGCAACACCTGCAGCCAATCTATTGCCAACCCAACAGTTATGGACAGAGTCCTAACATTCTCCCCTTTGGGTAGGTCAATATATAATAGCTTACATCTTCAAACCATAGTTTTCACAACACTCTTTGGGTTTAATTGCATGATGCGCCTTGTGGAAATGGTCTGTAATGTTCTGTTCAGCCATGCGGTATTCTAACTGAACCATTTTATTTTGAACACATTGTTCTCACATTCAAATATCTCAAATCAGTTTGTTTTGACCTTGTTTTCGTAGCTAAACTATTAGCCATATTGCAGGTTGCCTTTATTCACAGTAAGTGGCTCATGTACAGTAATTCTTATATCCTTTAACAACTGCTTATAATACACCAATTCTGTACACATTAACGGCAAATTCGAGAATTCTGCTGCAATAGTGGATAAACTAATTATTCTGGCAGCTGTTCTTTAGAATAGAATAGAATAGAACAGAACAGAACAGAATAGAATAGAATAAGAGTAGGATAGGATAGACAATGGAATGAAATAGAATAGAATAATGAATGTATATAATAGAACAAGGAATAGAATAGAATTTTATTGGCCAGGTGTGATTGGACACACAAGGAATTTGTCTTTGGTGCAGATGCTCTCAGTGGACATAAAAGAAGAAGAGACATTTGTCAAGAATCGTGAGGCACAACACGTAATGATTGTCATAGGGGCCAAATAAGCAATATTAATAAAAATCTTTTTACTTACAGTCATACAGTTCTAAGTATATATCCTTGTATCCTGAATTCTCTTTTATGGGCTTCAATCAAACTTCCACATGCAACCTAACCTATGAACCTGATTCCTCGCAGCCCCCTTGCCCTCACCTGCCCATTAAGACCCTCATTCTATTTCCTCCCCTCTCTCTGCTGACTCTTCCTTAATCTGCAGAGCTGCCAGAAGAAAAGCAGATGGAACTTCCGGGACCATCCGGACGGAACAGGGGGAAAGACACCAGTTATAAGAGCCGCTTTTGAGGTTGACAATATTTGCTGTACGGGGCTGGTGCCCCCCTTACCTGTTTCTCCCCCAGAAGGGGCCAGCTCCACCAAGACCATGAAGAGACCCAGAAGGAGGAGGAGGAGGCCGTGCGCAGCCTTCATGGTGCTGGTTCAGTGGGGATGAGAGTTGGGGGCTGGATGGCCAGGTATTTAAGTCCTGCTTGGAGGAAGTGAGAAGGGCTCTTGAAGACGCAAGAAAAATGGAAAGCTAACAGGACATCTTTCTCAACGCTACCAATTGTTAGCTTTTCCCTTGATGGGCAAGTAGGTGGGGTAGGTAACCGAGATCTTTATCAATGGAGGCCCATAGAAACATAGAAGATTGACGGCAGAAAAAGACCTCTTGGCCCATCCAGTCTGCCCTTATACTATTTCCTGCATTTTACCTTAGCATGGATCTATGTTTATCCCAGGCATGTTTAAATTCAGTGACTGTGGATTTACCAACCACGTCTGCTGGAAGTTTGTTCCAAGGATCTACTACTCTTTCAGTAAAATAATATTTTCTCATGTTGCTTTTGATCTTTCCCCCAACTAACCTACGAGTCTACGGAGTCTATGGAGAGGGGCGGCATGCAAATCTGTATGGATCCCACATTGCATGTGACATTAACACAATTGAGAGAGTCCAGAAATATTTCACAAGAAGAGTCCTTCATTCCTCTTCTCACAACAAAATACCTTACTCCACCAGACTTGAAATTCTTCGATTAGACAACTTACAACTCCGTCATCTCCGTTCCGGCTTAATTATAGTTCATAAAATCATATACCAAAATGTCCTACCTGTTAACGACTACTTCACCTTCAACCGCAACAACACACGAGCACGAAACAGATTTAAACTAAATGTCAGCCGCTCCAAACTTGACTGCAAAAAATACGACTTCAGCAACAGAGTCATCAACGCCTGGAATTCACTACCTACTCTGTGGTTTCTACTCCTAAGCCCAAAACCTTTAACCTTAGACTATCTACAATTGATTTCTTCCCCTTTCTAAGAGGTCTGTATCATTACTTATCTAATGTTTTATTTGTACAAATTATCACCCTATAATTGTTTGACAAATAAAAATAAATAAAAATAAAAATAAATAAATAAATAAAATAAAATAAAATAAAATAAAATAGTAAAGTAAAGTAAAGTAAAGTAAAGTAAAATAAAATAAAATATAAAATATAAATGAATGAATAAATGAATAAACAAACAAACAAACAAACAAATAATTTCAGATTATGTCCACTTGTTCTTGGGTTCACTTTCCTATTAAAAACACTTCCCTACTGGACCTTAAAACCCACCTCTGTCGTCAGGCATGGGGGAATTGACATGTTCCTTCCCCCTAGGCTTATAAAATTTATGCATGGTACGCTAGTGTGTATGATTGGTTTTAACTTGTGGGGTTTTTTGAATTAATTTAAATATTGGATTTGTCTTACATTGTATTGCTATTGCTGTGAGCCGCCCCGAGTCTGCGGAGAGGGGCGGCATACAGATCTGATTAAACTTAAACTTAAACCTTATTTAACCCTTTAACATATTTAAATGTTTCTATCATTTATTATTTATTTATTACTTAGATTTGTATGCCGCCCCTCTCCGAAGACTCGGGGCGGCTCACAACATGTAAAAAACAAATCATAAGCAATCAAACAGATGTAAAATATTTAAATATTTAAAAAAACCCCATATGCTAACAGTCACACACACAGACATACCATGCATAAAGTAAACGTGCCCAGGGGGAGATGTTTTAGTTCCCCCATGCCTGACGGCAAAGGTGGGTTTTAAGGAGTTTACGGAAGGCAGGAAGAGTAGGGGCAGTTCTAATCTCCGGGGGGAGTTGGTTCCAGAGGGCCGGGGCCGCCACAGAGAAGGCTCTTCCCCTGGGGCCCGCCAACCGACATTGTTTAGTTGACGGGACCCGGAGAAGGCCCACTCTGTGGGACCTGATCGGTCGCTGGGATTCGTGCGGCAGGAGGCGGTCTCGGAGATAATCATGTCCCCCCTTTCCCTTCTGTCCTCCAGACTAGACAGATTGAGTTCATGAAGTCTTTCCTGATACGTTTTAGGCTTAAGATCTCCCACCATTCTTGAAGCCTGTTCAATTTTGCCAATATCTTTTTGTAGGTGAGGTCTCCAGAAGTGGACACAGTATTCCAAATGTGGTCTCACCAGCGCTCTATACAGCGGGATCAGGTTTGCGCTTCGTGCAGGGCAAAGCGAGGATTGTTACTCATTCGCTCATCCATCCATCAGGATTCAGGGACTAGAGGCTAAAACATATGAAGAACCGTTGCAAGAACTGGCCAGGGTGAGTTTAATGAAAAGAAGGACCAGGGGAGATAGCAGCCTTCCAGTATCTCAGGGGTTGCCACAAAGAAGAGGGAGTCAAGCTATTCTCCACAGCACCTCAGGGTAGAACAAGAACCAATGGGTAGAAACTAAACAAGGAGAGAAGCAACTTAGAATTAAGAAGAAATTTTCTGACAGTTAGAACAATTAACCAGTGGAACAGCCTGCCTCCAGAAGTTGTGAATGCTCCAACACTGGAAGTTTTTAAGATGTTGGATAACCATCTGTCTGAAGTAGTGTAGGGTTTCCTGTCTAAGCAGGGGGTTGGACTAGAAGACCTCCAAGGTCTCTTCCAACTCTGTTGTTATTATTATTACTAATTAATTAATTAATTCATTCATTTGACTTCTACACCTCCCAATCCCAATGGGACTCAGGGCAGCTTACAACGATACAAAAATGCGCCACAATAGTGAAAAAAGTCAAACGTTATATGCTAAAAACATTTTTTAAAAAAAACTCCATTATAAAACCCACCAAGCAATCTAATCAAAACAAATATGCATACCAATCAATCATCATTTGGCTGTGACAGGTGTTACTCCGTCCCGGATCCTGGGTTGCCAAATAGGATCCAGGGTTGCAACACATATTTGCATGTTGGAATTACAAAGTGTACCGTGACTGAAGCCGTTGGATGTTGACATGGGTCACAACTGGGGCTCAGCCAGTTCCACCTCCACCTTGCAACATTAAGGCCAGGGGTGAAAGCCATGAGGAAACATGGAGGCAGCCAGAAGGCCAGAATCCTCGGGATATGTCTCTCGTTGCACTAACAGGAAATGAGAGGCACCCAACCTCAGCTGGGAACCCAACTTATAAACATAGAAACATAGAAGACTGACGGCAGAAAAAGACCTCCTGGTCCATCTAGTCTGCCCTTATACTATTTCCTGTATTTTATCTTACAATGGACATATGTTTATCCCAGGCATGTTTCAATTCAGTTCCTGTGGATTTATCTACAATGTCTGCTGGAAGTTTGTTCCAAGGATCTACTACTCTTTCAATAAAATAATATTTTCTCACGTTGCTTTTGATCTTTCCCCCAACTAACTTCAGATTGTGTCCCCTTGTTCTTGGGTTCACTTTCCTATTAAAAACACTTCCCCCCTGAACCTTATTTAACCCTTTAACATATTTAAATGTTTCGATCCTGTCCCCCCTTTCCCTTCTGTCCTCCAGATTATACAGATTGAGTTCATTAAGTCTTTCCTGATATGTTTTATGCTTAAGACCTTCCACCATTCTTGTAGCCCGTCTTTGCACCCGTTCAATTTTGTCAATATCTTTTTGTAGGTGAGGTCTCCAGAGCTGAACACAGTATTATTCCAAATGGGGTCTCACCAGTGCTCTATATAGCGGGATAATAATCTCCCTCTTCCTGCTTGTTATACTTCTAGCTATGCAGCCAAGCATCCTACTTGCTTTCCTTACCGCTTGACTGCACTGTTCACCCATTTTGAGACTGTCAGAAATCACTACCCCTAAATCCTTTTCTTCTGAAGTTTTTGCTAACACGGAACTGCCAATACAATACTCAGATTGAGGATTTCTTTTCCCCAAGTGCATTATTTTACATTTGGAAACATTAAACTGCAGTTTCCGTTGCTTTGACCACTTATCTAGTAAAGCTAAATCATTTACCATATTACAGACGCCTCCAGGAATATCAACCCTATTGCACACTTTAGAGTCATCGGCAAATAGGCAAACCTTCCCTACCAAACCTTCCCCTATGTCACTCACAAACATATTAAAAAGAATAGGACCCAGAACAGACCCTTGTGGCACACCGCTTGTAACCTGACTCTGCTCAGAATACTCGGCATTAACAATAACTCTCTGATGTCTATGCTTCAGCCAGCTGCAAATCCATTGAAACCAAAACCAAAGCCAGAGGGGTTGGTGGGTTCTAACCTAAAGCAAGACAAGGCCCACCACAATTCACTGGTCCTCAGTGTACAATTATCCTGCAACGAGTTGTTGTGTGAGCAGATGGCCAGGGTAAATCAGTTGCAGCAAATTGTCCCATTCTTGGATCTTTCTTTGATGGGCTTCCACCCAGTCCTTCTTATCTTACCCTCAAGTGCTTGGAAAAATGATAAATTGACTCTGTAAGGTCTGGACTCTTCCCCTTGCTCAATGAAGTAAAGACTCTTGAAACTTGAGTTGTTGGGGGGGAAAATCATAATTGGTTAGAAGAAATATTAGAAATGAAAACAGAAAAAAACGCCAGAGTTCTTTCTACTGAGACTATCCTTGAAAAGTGTTTAAAAAGTCAAATTTGCCTAATTTCACATATACAGTGATCCCTCGATCATCGCGAGGGTTCCGTTCCAGGACCCCTCGCGATGATCGATTTTTCACGAAGTAGCGGTGCGGAAGTAAAAACACCATCTGCGCATGCGCAGATGGTGTTTTTACTTCCACCGCCGCCCGCCCTTCGCCCGCCGTTGCCAGCTCCACTTCCCATCTGGGAAGCCGAGCTGGGGTGTCCTGAAGCGCGCGCGCGCCGCCCGCCATTGCCAGCTCTGCTTCCCAGCTGGGAAGCGGAGCTGGGGTGTCCCGAAGCGCGCGCGCGCCGCCCGCCGTTGCCAGCTCCACTTCCCAGCTGGGAAGCGGAGCTGGGGTGTCCCCGCGCGCGTGCCACCCGCCCGCCCCCACCGTTGCTCGCGCCTTACCGGGGCAAGAGGGGGAAGACCCAGGGAAGCCTCTGCCCGGCGGGGAAACTCCACCATCTACGCATGCGTGGAAGGGCACGCATGCGCAGATGGTGGAGTTTACTTCCGGGTTGAAAACTCGCAATATAGCGTTTCGCAATACTCGAGATCGCGAAACTCGAGGGATCACTGTAATAACAGCAGTGAGAATTGTCTTCGCACAATATTGGAAAAATGAAAACATACCTACTTAAGAACTTAATTTGTTCCGTTACCAGGTTTTAAGTAGAAAGGTTTGTAGGTAGAAGCAATTTTCCCCATAGGAATCAATGTGAAAGCAAATAATGCATAATAATGCGAGTCTTTGGAGAGGGGCAGCATACAAATCTAATAAATTATTATTATTATAATAATTATTATTATAATTATTATTATTATGTCAGTACAACACAGAAAACGAGATCACTATGCTGGATTTCATATTTCATCACCAGTCGGGCGCTTCCCAAGCACCTAGGACTGCGTGATGTAGCGGCGAATGATGTTTGCCGATCCCAGTAAAGCAGCCTTTTGCAATTGACAGGTGGAGATTTTGTCAATTCCGATGGTTTTCAAATCTCCGCTGAGATCCTTTGGCCCTGTGCCCAGCGTGCCAAGGACCACTGGGACCATTTTCACGGGCTTATGCCAGAGTCGTTGCAGCTCGATTTTCAGATCTTCGTATTTCACTAATTTCTCTAGCTGCTGCTCCTCAATTCTGCTGTCTCCTGAGATTGCGATGTCGATGATCCATACTTTCTTTTTCTCCACAATCAGGATGTCTGGTGTGTTATGCTTCAGAATTCGGTCAGTCTGAAGTCGGAAGTCCCACAGTAGTTTTGCTTGCTCATTTTCGACCACTTTTTCGGGCTTATGATCCCACCAGTTCTTTGCCACTGGTAAGTGGTAATTCCGGCACAAGTTCCAGTGGATCATCTGTGCCACAGCATCATCATCATCATCATCATCATTAACCCATTAGGAAAGAAATAAAGCTTGGAATTTGGGTGGGAGGAGGAGGAGGAGGAGGAAGAAGAGGAGGAGGAGAGTTGCTGCCGAAGGAAGAAAGTGAGGTGAGGAGAATCAAAAAAATCCAAAACTTTAAGACTTAAAAAAATAAAAGAGGACTCTGAGGTGGCAGGGAGGAGCACGGGCCTCCCATACAGCCGGCACGAGGCTGCTTCCCATACACAGCGCCAGAGAGAGAAACCCAGGGGGAATGGCAGGAAACTGGCCGGGCCTCTGTGCTGCTCTCAAATTTCCTGGGAAGTTTTTCCGAGCTTGGGTTCTTAAATAGAGGCAAAAAATCTTGAACACCAGGTTCTTATCTAGAAAAGTTCTTAAGTAGAGACAAACTTATGTAGAGGTACCACTGTATATAGGCCAACAACCAAGAATACAATACAATACAAGGCCACAGAATACAGCTCAATGCAACGCAGTAGAGGGCAGCACATCTTTCTCCCTTTATACAGCTAATTGCAGCCTCGCCCTTAAAGCAACACCGCACTACTTTCTCCAAACACACATTGCAGGTCGGTTCATACATTGAAACCCCAACCAGTGCAGTGTGCAGTACTGATAGGGCCACAGCAGCTTCTCCTACCTTCTTGCAATACTACTTGTCCCTCCTTCAAGAGCAACAAAGAGGATTAGGGGACTGGAGGCTGAAACATAGGAAGAACGGCTGCAGGAACTGGACATGGCTAGTTTAATGAAAAGGAGGACCAGGGGAGACATGAGAGCAGTCTTCCAGTATCTCAGGGGTTGCCACAAAGAAGAGGGAGTCAAGCTATTCTCCAAAGGACTTGAGGGTAGAACACGAAGCAATGGGTGGAAACTAAACAAGGAGAGAAGCAATGTCGGTTGGCGGGGCCCAGGGGAAGAGCCTTCTCTGTGGCGGCCCCGGCCCTCTGGAACCAACTCCCCCCAGAGATTAGAATAGCCCCCACCCTCCTTGCCTTTCGTAAGCTCCTCAAAACCCACCTCTGCCATCAGGCATGGGGGAACTAAGATAATCTTTCCCCCCAGGCCTATACAATTTATGCATGGTATGTTTGTGTGTATGTTTGATTTTTAATAAGGGTTTTTAGCAGTTTTAAATATTATATTTGTCATACGCTGTTTTATTATTGTTGTTAGCCACCCCGAGTCCACAGAGAGGGGCGGCATACAAATCCAATAAATAAATAAATAAATAAATAAACAAAGCAAGCAAGCAAGCAAGCAAACAAACTTAGAACTAAGGAGAAATTTCCTGACAGTGAGAACAATTAATGAGTGGAAGAGATTGTGAATGCCCCAACATTGGAAGTTTTTAAGAAGATGTTGGATAAGCATCTGTCTGAAATAGGCTGATACCAGAAGGTTTGACCCTAACATGGCAATCAACGAGAGTGAAAATAGAAAGCGTAGAACAAGCACGATCTTTTTTGGCACGCAGTGGACTGGACAATATCGCACAAATTCAGATTCAACCAAAGCCTAACGACGAAATGATGGGGGCCACCGGTGGTGGAGGGGAAGAAGCGTTGGTGGTGAGACAGAAACAACTACAGATTTCACAGGACCTAATTTTGGATACACGACTCCGAGAACCAAAAGAACCCAAAAGGTACTACAAATAAAGATGACACACGATCTGAAAATATTTTCAGTCAATGTAAATGGATTGAATAACCCAAGGAAGAGAAATCAAGTATTAACTAAACTTACGAAACAAAAAGCCCAGATAAGCATCTTACAAGAAGTCCATATTAAAAAATCAAAAAGAAGTCTCCTTAAAAACTCAAAATTGGGAAAATTATATACAAGTTTGGCTAATCAAAAGAAAAGAGGTGTAGCAATGTATATTGATGATTTAATTGAATCCAAAGAAATATATAATGACGGTGATGGAAGGATTTTGATAGTGCAATTAGACCTAGAAACAAAACCTTTAACAATTGTCTCAATTTATACACCAAATGATAATCAAAAACAATTCTATAAAGACCTACATGATAAAATTAATGAGTTATCAATTGAAAATATGATAATAATAGGAGACTTTAATGCAATATCAGATGACCAAATGGATTATAATGGGAAAAGAAAAGAAAAGAAAAAAAAGGTAATATTACCGGCATCATTTTGGAAAATGAGAACAGAATTGGCATTAAAAGACGTATGGCGAGAACAGCATTTAAAAGATAAACAGTATACTTTTTATTCCAATCCACATAAGACATGGTCTAGAATTGATATGGCATGGGCCCCTACTCACATAATGGAACAAATAAGTGAAATAGAAATAGAAACAAATACTTGGGCCGACCATAACCCTCTATCCATATATTGGAAAGGTAAAAGGATAATAAAGAATTGGTCAATGAATAGAATTATAATAAAAGATCCTGAATATAGGAAGTGGATAGAGAAGGAATTAAAGATTTTCTTAAAAATAAATAAAAATGCAGATACTACTCCTCAAAATTTATGGGATACAACCAAAGCATATATACGTGGATTAACAATTTCATTCATAGCAAAAAAGAATAAAGAAAAGAAAGAATACCAAGAAACATTAGTAGAAGAACTAAGAAAATTAGAAATTCTAATGCAAAAAGAGGATAAGGATGACAAATTAAAAAATCAGAGAGAATTAATAAGACATAAATTGAGATTAATAGAACAAGAATCAACTGCAGAAAAGATAAAGAGAGCAAAACAAGATTATTTTGAATATGCAAACAAACCTGGAAGATGGTTGGCATATAAACTCAGAAAAGAGAGGGAAAACAAAATTATAAAAAATTTGATGGATTCAAAAGGTACAATAAAACATAGAACAGAAGACAAAAAGGAAATAGTTTCGGAATTCTATAAACAATTATACAAGAAAGAAGAGATAAGCGAGGATTTAATTTTCAAATACTTGGAACAAATAGAACTTCCAGTTCTAACGGAAGCCCAACAGCAAAGACTAAATAGACCTATTACAGATATAGAATTAAAACAATCTATAAAGAATCAAAAAAATAACAAAGCGACTGGTCCAGACGCAATACCAGCTGAATTTTATAAACAAGATTTAGAAATATTCTCTTCTAACATGCTTGAGATATATAATCAAATATTGACAACAGGTAAATTACCAAAAACCTGGTCAGAAACTTTAATAACCTTAATACATAAAGCTGACACCAAGAAAGAAAAAATTGAAAATTACAGACCTATTTCATTGTTGAACGTAGATTATAAAATCTTTATATCAATATTTGCCAATAGACTTAAAGGTATTATAAACAACATGATACATAGTGATCAAAATGGATTTTTACCAGGAAGACAAATTAAAAATAATTTAAGAATAATAGTTAATACTTTGGAATACTATGAACAGCATCCTGAAAAGCAAATGGCACTTGTATTTCTAGATGCCCAAAAAGCATTTGACAACGTGGATTGGAATTTTATGAAAATACAATTAAATAAGATGGAAGTAGGAACAAAGTTTTTTAATATAATAGATGCTATATATTCTGAACAAACTGCTAAAATTATAATAAATAGTGAACAAACAGAAAAAGTAGTTATACAAAGAGGAGTAAGACAAGGTTGTCCAATATCACCATTGTTATTTATTTTAACTCTAGAAGTATTGCTGATAAAAATAAGAGCAGACCAGAAAATAAAAGGATTGAAAATTAGAAAAGAAGTTTATAAAACACAAGTATTTGCAGATGATGTAGTCTTTATTTTAGATGACCCAACAGAATCTATTTTAAATTTAACAAATGTGATTGAAGAATATGGGAAAGTTGCAGGATTGAAAATAAATAAGGAAAAGACACAGATATTAACAAAAAATATGACTGAAATACAGAGAAAATACCTAGGAGACTTATCAAATATGAAGATGACGAAAAAAGTGAAATACTTAGGGATATGGATGACCTCCAAAGCCCTATCTTTAAAAAATGACAATTATTTAAAACTATTAAGTCAGATTAAAAAAGACTTAGAAATATGGAGTAACTTACAATTATCATTTGTTGGAAGAATCTCCACAGTTAAAATGAATATTCTTCCAAAAATACTATTCCTTTTTCAAGTGATTCCAATAAATCCAGGAACGAAATTCTTTGCCGAACTGAATAAGATAATAAGAAAATTTATTTGGCAAGGAAAAAAGTCAAGAATAAAACAAAATTCATTAGAAGACCGTAAGGAGAGAGGTGGCCTGGGTCTTCCAAATTGGAAACTATATTATCATGCCACGGCTTTGACATGGATAAAAGAATGGCTCACACTAGAAAATCAAAGATTGCTTAATTTAGAAGGCCATGACTTGATGGTCGGGTGGCATGCATTTGTATGGTATGACAAGTTAAGAACCCACTCATATTTTAAAAATAATGTTATTAGGAAGGCATTGATAGAAGTGTGGAATGAAATAAAGAAAAACCATTTCTTAGTAATGCCAGAATGGGTTTCACCCCTTGAAGCCATAGTACACCCAAATCTTAAAGGAAAAGGTAAGACTTGGAAATATAGTGACTTATTAAATAATCAATTAAAATTAAGAACAAAACAAGAGTTATATGAGTTAGGTATAGATTTAGATTGGTGGCATTATATGCAGATTAGTTCCAGATACCAAACAGATGTAAAGACTTATATCTTTAAAAAAGAAAACAATGTACTGGGCAAATTATTATTCCAAAATCAAACAAAGACAATTGGAAATGTCTATAAATATTTACTAAATCATAGGACGATAGGTTGGATATTGAAAGATAATATGATCAGTTGGTGCAGAAATTTTGGCAAAGAGATTGATATAGATACTTGGGAAAAGATATGGACGTACAATTGGAAAATAACAAAATCAATTTCTTTTAAAGAAAATCAAATTAAAATGTTTTATAGATGGCACCTTCCACCATACAGAATCTCTAAAATGTTTCCTTCGGTATCGCCCATTTGTTGGAAATGTAAAAAAGAAGTCGGCACATACTACCATGCATGGTGGACCTGTCCGGAGACCAAAATATTTTGGAATAAAGTAGAGAATTGGATAAATGAAATAACAAAGGAGAAGATTATAAAATCTCCTGAATTTTTTCTATTGGGTATTTCAAATATAAAGTATAAAAAAGAAATTTACTATTTAATAATACATATATTGACGGCAGCACGAATAACATTTGCGCAGAAATGGAAAGAAAAGACGATACCGAAAGACACTGAGGTGTTTAAAAAAATTATAGAGTGTGCAGAACTAGACATGATGACTAAAAGGTTGAACAATCAAACTGAAACAGAATTTTATAAAATTTGGGATAAAGTATATGATTGGTGGAACGACAAAAATAGTATTAAAAATTAAATATATAAGAATAAATGACTATTTAAAAATCATAAGATAGAATCATATAGTTTATATAGTCTATAGTATAACTAACCTAGAAGTGTTTATATTATTTTCTTTTTGTATCAGTAATAATTTGTTTATTGCTTTTTGATATATACATATACATATAAGTATATTTTTACTATTTTTTGTTTAAAAATATATATACAAAGAAACTTAATTAACAATCTTAATTTAAAAAACAAAAAAAATATATATATATAATTAAATGTAATGACAATGTAATCTTCGAGTGTGGCTTTTCTGCTTAGATCTTGTAATAGTTAGAGTTTTTTTTTATTCTGTATTAGTTAGACTTCTATGATAAGAGGAGCAATAGTAGCTCCTTAAATGTTCAATGTTGTATGTCTTTGTTCGTTTTATTTTGAAAATAATAAAAAATATTTAAAAAAAAAAAAAGAAAATTTACGAAAACAAATATATATATATATATCCTTCTCTCTCTCTTTCTCTCTCTCTCTCTCTCTCTCTCTCTCTCTCTCTTTCTCTCTCTCTCTCTCTCTTTCTCTCTCTCTTTCTCTCTCTCTCTCTCTCTCTTTCTCTCTCTCTCTCTCTCTCACTCACTCACTCACTCACTCACTCACTCACTCACTCACTCACTCACATACAGAGAGAGAGTAAATAGTGTGTCCCAGCAATGTGGTGAGGTCGACAGTAAAGAGTCTAAGGTTGAAGTTTTGGGCGTTTGGGGAAGAAACCACAGAGTCAGGTGGGGCATTCCAGGCGTTGATCACTCTGTGGCTGAAGTCCTATTTTCTGCAATTGAGCTTGGACCGGTTTACACTGGGTTTGAATCTATTGTGTGCTTGTGTAATTGTTGCAAACAAATTTCTTAAATGTTCAGCTCTCTATGTCACCATCATCCTTAGGCGTTTATGCTGCTCATTTTGCAGTTTATACTGTTCTGGTCCATCCAGACCTTCAATAATGAAGAGCTATATTTGGAAATAATTCCTTGTCTGGCCTTCGGGTGCCTTGGGAAATAGCTTGACCCCCTCCTCTCTCTGGCAGCCCCTCAAATATTGGAACTCCCCTGGTCCTCCTGTCTCCCCTGGTCCTTCTTTTCATGAAACTGGGCAATTACCCATTTCCTGCAACTGTTCTTCCTATGTTTTAGCCTCCAGTCCCCTAATCCTCTTTGTGGCTCTTCTCTGCCCTTTTTCTAGAGTCTCAATGTCCTTTTTGCATCATGGCGACCAAAACTGAATGCCGGATTCCAAGTGTGGCCTTATTAAGGCCTTATAAAGAGTTATTAACCTAACACGTGATCTTGATTCTATCCCTCTGTTAATGCAGCCTAGGAAAAAAAGAACATTGTTTTGAAGGTTCTTCCAATTCTGTTATTCTGATTTGTTTGACTCAAGCACCTAACCACTTTGTTAAAACTCCTTAAAACCCACCTTTGCCATCAGGCATGGGGGAATTGATTCCCCTGGGCCGTCCCGTTTTATGTATGGTTTCTCTGGGATGTATGACTGTTTTTTATATTAAGGGTTTTAACTGTTTTTAATGATTGGATTTGTAGTTGTTTTGCTGTTGTGAGCTGCTCCAAGTCTCCGGAGAGGGTTGGCATAGAAATCTAATAAATCTAATCTAATCTGATCTTGTTGCAAATTCTCCTGCAGAACTTTCAACCTTCCATTTTTACTTGACCCTTCGGTTACTGCTCTGGTTTTTCTCAGCTTCTCTGACACTTGTTCTTGCTTCCCACCCAGTGGTCATTTTCTTTTCTTTTGTAGGTTTTCTGCCAGAGAGTTCAGGTAGCTTTAAAGGTCATGACTGATTTCAGCTAAAAATCCCCAGAGTTCTCTTCCTTCCTTCTTTCTCAAACACTTTGAATCTAGAAGAAGACCTGTTCTCTCTCATTCCAGAGAGCACGAAGGGTCCGGTTTACGGGAAGCAGAATCAATGGACTGAGAAAGAGAGAGAAAGCTCTCGTTGCTAGAAGAATCGGACAGGGAGGTCAATCTTCCAGAGACAATTTATTATTTTTATTTATTTATTTTGTCTAATACATAATGTAGATTTAAGAGGATATAATCATGGTAAAATACATCAATAGAATAATAGAAGGAAAGACATTAGGAATAATATGGAAGAAATAATTATTGGGAATAATAGAGTTCATATGCATGGAGCAAGTAGAAATATAAGAGGGACATTAGGACAGGGGACAGAAGGCACATTGGTGCACTTATGCAGGCCCCTTACTGACCTCTTAGGAATCTGGAGAGGTCAACCATGGATAGTCTAAGGGTAAAATTTAAGGGGCGTGTATAAGTGCACCAGAGTACCTACCGTCCCCTGTCCTATTGTCTCTCCTATATCTCCTATATCTTCTCTTCTGTCCCTATATCTTTTTCTGCTATTCTCTCATAGTTATATTTCACTCCTTTATTTTCTCCTCCATTCCCCCTTTAATACATTCTACCTGATTATATCCTCTATAACCCTCATTGTGTATTATGGTGTATTGGACAAAACAAATAAATAAATAAAAATAAAATTTTGGGGGCTATGGGATGACACAACAGAGTCTGGTAAAGAGTCCCATGCTTCGACAACTCTATTACTAAAGTCGTATTTTTTGCAGGGTCCAGTGCCACAGAGTGGTCGCAATGGCACAATCCTGTCAAGAGCCTTGTTCCAGGCCACAGCAAGGAATTCTGTCAAACTGTGTACGAGTGAATCTTTTAAAACCCCAAGCGCCCTCTGAAAGCCCTCTGGGTCCATCAGGTGTCTGGGGCGGAACCACCTAATTGGTTCTGCCTCCCTGCTACTATATACTACTAATATATTATATATTACTAATAGGTGGTATAATTAATGTTCTGTCTGGGTCACTCCAGAAGCCAATACCAACCCAAAAACAGAAGCCAGACACACTGGTAAAAGGCAAAGGCAGTTTATATAATTCAAGGAAAACACAGGTAACAGAAAATGTCCTTACAAACAGGAAAAACGCTGGAACTTCAAATATATACACGAAGGCAATAGTCCACGACGCAATACCAGATTCTTGCTGCCAAGATGAAGCTGTAGATAGCAAACAGACGCCTCCCACGAGTCTTCCAGACTGCGAGGCCACAAGCGAAGATCAGAGACGCTGAGAATCAAAACAGGTCACCACAACTCCAATTGATAACACTCCACATGGCTTCAAGGCCTTGCCTGCCTTTTAAACCCTGCTGATGAGGACCACACCCAAACCCAGCTGTGTCTAATTCAGTGGTGAAAATATTTCTTTAAGTGCCCCTTTCGTTGCTGCGAACGTCTCTGTCTCATGTCAATGACAGCTTGTGCGTCATCACCTAATGACTCCAAGCTACTGGCTGGGGAGAGGCCCCCCCCCCGGGGCTCCCATGCTGTTCTCCTTCATCCCATTCCTGACTCTCCTCTCCCCCGTCCGACTGTTCAGCCCCCTCCTCTGCGCTGTCATCCTCCTCCGGGAATGGAGCCAGCAGAGACACAGCTGGTCCCTGAGCAGCCTCAGGCTGAATCACAACAATCCTTAAAGATATAAAAGCTATAATGATACCAGAGATAGAATAGTGAATAAGCATAAAATAAGAGTTATATATTTGTTGTAAAAGGTATTAATGTACGTATATATGTTTTGTTTGTGTCTTTTTTTTGGGGGGGGGTTGTATAATATTTGTTTACATTTTTTATTTTTTGTATCCTTTTTAAAGTTGATATACTAATAAAAATATTTTATTAAAAAAAGGAGAGGGGAGAGAAAGTGTAAAATAATAGAAGGAGGGAGAGAGGTAGAAGGAAGGAAGTGTAATGAAGAAAAACAGACTGATACAAAATATTGGTACAAAATAAGACACTGATATATGGTTGACTGGATAAAAATGTATAATTTTGTATGTTATTGATGAATTTTAAAGTATATGTATTGATACTATACATCCAGGGGTGGGGAGCTGCCCGGACAGGGGGCAACGCAGTTGGGTAGCAAAAATGGAGCTCCACCCCAGACCATCCAATTTGCACTGAAATATTTTACTTTTTTATTTTATTTATTTATTTTGTCCAATACACAATACATATTGAAGAGAATAGACATGTAGTAATATATATAAAGAAAAGGATATAAGAAAAGATATAAAAATAGAGGAGAAGATATATGAAAGGAAGAAAAGATATATGAGATAAAGGAGAGACAATTGGACAGGGGACGAAAGGCACACTGGGGCACTTATGTACGCCCCTTACTGGCCTCTTAGGAGAGGTCAATCGTTGATAGTCTAAGGGAAAAATCTTGGGGGTTAGCGGTTCACACTATGGAGTCTGGCAACGAGTTCAACACTTCGACAACTCGATTGCTAAAGTCATATTTTTTTACAGTCAAGTTTGGAGCAGTTAATGTTAAGTTTGAATCTGTTGCGTGCTCTTGTGTTGTTGTGGTTGAAGCTGAAGTACTCATTGACAGGCAGGATGTTGCAGCATATGATCTTGTGAGCAATACTTAGATCGTGTCTTAGGCGTCATAGTTCTAAACTTTCTAGACCCAGGATTGTTAGTCTATTTTCATAGGGTCTTCTGTTTCGAGTGGAGGGGTGAAGGGCTCTTCTGGTGAAGTATCTTGAGTGAAGATGTTGAAAGAAAATACAGGGTGTCCTGCATAAGCCACCTTCTCAGTGTGGTAGTAAAAGATTTGGTAGCCCTTCACTGTATACATCCCTGGCTCACCTGATAAAAGGGAGTAGAGTCTGTGGCTTAAAGGAAAAACCATTGCCTAGCAAGGCATAAGCAGCCCAGGTTCGAATCCTAGAAGGGTATGGGGGTTCTCGATGACACCTATCATTGTATTGATGTGGATGGGGGGAGTGGGAAGCGGAGGATTTGCTGGTCATCCTCCTTTCTCCATGGCCGGTTCTAGTGAGTATTGATAGGAGGAGAGAGGTCGACCTTGAAATCTTTGGGAAACCTCAGGGTTTGAAGTTCTCACCTCTTTTAGTTATCATCTGTACGTGGTTCAGGGTCAGATATCATCAACATGCTTGAGGGACAGTCAGCTATACATCATTACCCTTGACCAACCAAGCCATGCGGTCCACTCTTGTCCCAATGCCTGGAGGTTGAAAAGGTTTCAATGAGATGGAACCAGCTCAAACCCAGACCTAGCAAGACTGAACGGCTGTGGGGTGTGAGGAGGCCCCTGGGGCTGGGTCTCCTTCCTATTCCACCCATAAAAGACTTCCATATTTCATACAGGCCCCTCGGTGGCACAGTGGTTAGAGTGCTACTTCTGCTGATCACCAGCTGCCAGCAGTTTGGCAGTTTGAATCTCAGTAGGCTCAAGGTTGACTCAGCCTCCCATCCTTACAAGGTGGGTAAAATGAAGATCCAGATTGTTGGGGGCAAGAGGCTGACTCTCTGTAAACCACTTAGAGAGGGCTGGAAAGCACTGGGAAGTGGTATATAAGTCTAAATACTATTGCTATTGCTATCCATCTATCCAACCATCCTTCTTTCCATCCACCCATCAATGCATGCATGCATCCATTTATTTATTTTATTTATTTATTTATTCTTTGTCCAATACACAATACATATGGAAGAGAATAGACATGAAGTAATATATATACTGTATATATAAAGATAATTTGTAAAATAGAAGAGAAAATATATAAGAGGAAGAAAGTATATATCATATAAGAGATAAAGGAAAGACAATTGGACAGGGGATGATAGGCACACCAGTGCACTTATGTACGCCCCTTACTGGCCTCTTAGGAACTTGGAGAGGTCAATCGTGGAGAGTCTAAGGGAGAAATGTTGGGGGTTAGGGGTTGACACTATTGAGTCCGGTAATGAGTTCCACGCTTCGACAACTCGATTGTTAAAGTCATGTTTTTTACAGTCAAGTTTGGAGCTGTTAATATTAAGTTTGAATCTGTTGCGTGCTCTTGTGTTGTTGTGGTTGAAGCTGAAGTAGTCTTTGACCGGTAGGACATTGCAGCATATGATCTTGTGGGCAATACTTAAATCGTGTTTTAGGCGACGTAGTTCTAAACTTTCTAGACCCAGGATTGTTAGTCTATTTTTGTAGGATATTCTGTTTCAAGTGGAGGAGTGAAGGGCTCTTTGGACGTTTTCAATCCATCCATCCATCCATCCTTCCTTCCTTCCTTCCTTCCTTCCATCCATAGTGCAGTGGTTAGAGGGCAGTACTGCAAGTCTACTTCTGTTGATCACCAGCTGCAAGCAGTTTGGCCGATAGAATCTCAGTAAGCTCAAGGTTGACTCAGCCTTGCTTCCTTCTGAGGTTGGTAAAATGTGGACCCCGATTGTTGGGGGCAAGAGGCTGACTTTTTTGTAAACCGCTTAGAGAGGGCTGCAAAGCCCTGTGAAGTGGTATATAAGTCTAAACACTATTGCCATTGCTCCAGTGATCTTAGAAGCCGATGTCTTAGAAGAACTTGAACGATTAAAGATAAATAAGGCAATGGGTCCAGATGGCATCCACCCCAGAGTTCTTAAAGAACTCAGATCTGTCATTACTACCCCCCTGACTGATTTGTTTAACCAATCCTTGTTAACAGGAGAAGTTCCTGAGGATTGGAGAATGGCCAGTGTTGTGCCTATTCACAAGAAGGGCAGTAGAGAAGAAGCTGGTAACTACAGGCCAGTTAGCTTGACATCAGTTGTAGTTAAAATGATGGAGACTCTACTCAAAAAGAGGATAAATCAGCACCTAAAAAACAATACCTTATTGGACCCAAATCAGCATGGCTTTACTGAAGGCAAATCATGTCAGACTAATCTCATTGATTTCTTTGACTATGTCACAAAGGTGTTGAATGAAGGTGGTGCCGTGGATATTGCCTACCTGGACTTCAGCAAAGCCTTTGATACGGTTCCACATAAAGAGCTGATAGATAAATTAGTGAAGATTGGACTTAATCCCTGGATAGTTCAATGGATTTGCAGCTGGCTGAAGCGTAGACATCAGAGAGTTATTGTTAATGGCGAGTATTCTGAGCAGAGTCAGGTTACAAGCGGTGTGCCACAAGGGTCTGTTCTGGGTCCTATTCTTTTTAATATGTTTGTGAGTGACATAGGGGAAGGTTTGGTAGGGAAGGTTTGCCTATTTGCCGATGACTCTAAAGTGTGCAATAGGGTTGATATTCCTGGAGGCGTCTGTAATATGGTAAATGATTTAGCTTTACTAGATAAATGGTCTAAGCAATGGAAACTGCAGTTTAATGTTTCCAAATGTAAAATAATGCACTTGGGGAAAAGGAATCCTCAATCTGAGTATTATATTGGCAGTTCAGTGTTGGCAAATACTTCAAAAGAAAAGGATTTAGGGGTAGTGATTTCTGACAGTCTCAAAATGGGTGAACAGTGCAGTCAGGCGGCAGGGAAAGCAAGTAGGATGCTTGGCTGCATAGCTAGAGGTATAACAAGCAGGAAGAGGGAGATTATGATCCCACTATATAGAATGCTGGTAAGACCACATTTGGAATACTGTGTTCAGTTCTGGAGACCTCACCTACAAAAAGATGTTGACAAAATTGAACAGGTCCAAAGACGGGCTACAAGAATGGTGGAAGGTCTTAAGCATAAAACGTATCAGGAAAGACTTAATGAACTCAATCTGTATAGTCTGGAGGACAGAAGGAAAAGGGGGGACATGATCGAAACATTTAAATATATTAAAGGGTTAAATAAGGTCCAGGAGGGAAGTGTTTTTAATAGGAAAGTGAACACAAGAACAAGGGGACACAATCTGAAGTTAGTTGGGGGAAAGATCAAAAGCAACATGAGAAAATATTATTTTACTGAAAGAGTAGTAGACCCTTGGAACAAACTTCCAGCAGACGTGGTAGATAAATCCACAGTAACTGAATTTAAACATGCCTGGGATAAACATATATCCATCCTAAGATAAAATACAGAAAATAGTATAAGGGCAGACTAGATGGACCATGAGGTCTTTTTCTGCCGTCAGACTTCTATGTTTCTATGTTTCTATGTTCCCTTAGGGACGGTGCATAATCAGAATAACAGAATAATAACAGAATAACAGGAAGACACCTTGGAGACCTGCTAGTCTAACTGCCTGTTCAAGCAAAGTGCCTCTAGGTCAGTGATGGCGAACCTATGGCACAGGTGCCACAGGTGGCATGCAGAGCCATATCTGCTGGCACGCAAGCCGTTGCCTTAACCCAGCTCCAATGTGCATGTGTGTGCCGGCCAGCTGATTTTTGGCTCACACAGAGACTCTGGGGGGGGGGGGGGGCGTCTTTGGCTTCCAGGGAGCCTACAGGGGATGGGGGAGAGCGTTTTTACCCTCCCTCAGCTCCAGGGAAGCCTAGGAGCCTGGAGGGTGAAACATGAGCCTACTGGGCCCACCAGAAGTTGGGAAACAGGCAATTTCCGGCCTCCAGAAGGTCTCGGGCGGGAGAAGCTGTTTTCACCCTCCCCAGGCATTGAATTGTGGGTGTGGACACTTGTGCATGTGTGATAGTCCCTGCGCACACTCTTTCGGCACTTGAGGAGAAAAAGGTTCGCCATCACTGCCCTCTACCATTTTCAACAAATGATTATCCAGTCTCTTCTCCAAAGCTCCAGTGATGGAGCAACCACAACTTCTGGAGTCAAGCTGTTCCACAGGTTGTATTGTCCTCATTGTTGGTAAATTTCTCCTTAAATCCAGGTGGCTTCCCTCCTTTGTTAGTTTCCATCCGTTGCTTCTTGTCCTGCCTTCTGGTGCTTTGGAGAATAGGTGGACCCACTCCTCTTCTTTGGGGCAGCCCCTAAATCCTCCACCTGGGGTTAATACAGCTCTTCCTTGAAGAGTAGGTAGCAGCTGTGACCAGGAGGCCTTTCATGGAGATTCATCTTGTAAACTGTTGTGGTTAGCTCTGGCCCTGCTCCTGCCCCAAGGACTGTGGATGTGGTGGAGACAACCACATGCTGCAGGCCTGTTTTGCCCCCGGTGGAATCTGCTGATGAAGGCTCCTCTGACCAAGAAGACATGAGTGACAGGGAGGAGGAGAGTGTGGCAGACAGTTCAGAAGGAGATCAATTATCTAGCTCCTCCTTGGATTCAGAACAAGAGTTAATGATACAGCCACACATGAGGAGAGCGATGCATAGGCAACAACAACTGAGAGATTATTATCAAAGAAAATGAGGCCACCTGTGGTTGGGTGGGGCTGTGGTCATTAGTGAGGCTGCTATAAAGAGCAGCCTGTGGGTTTGGCCATTGTGGAGGATTATCTGATCGTTGTGTTTCGTGACTGCTTTACTGACTTTGACCTTTTGTGTGCTGAGTTTTTCCCCGTTGTGAAACTAAACCAGAGCCAAGTGTGTTTCACTTTGTGAAAGAAGAAGGACTGTGAATTGCCTCACAGCTGCAAGCTAAGTATCACAGAACTGATAAGGGACTTGTACAAATTACCAGTTTGTTTGGAGACGAGGGCTCTTGGCTATACCAAAAGAGGGCCTGGTTGAAGTGAATTTTCATTATAAAGAACATTGTTTTGAATTTTCAAACGTCTGTGTGTCTGAAATTTGTACCTGTGAATTTTTGGGAGGAGTGCACCAGAGAGCCCGACAGAACATAAACCATTGCATCTTCTTGGTCTGGAGGACAGGACGAATTCTAACTATTCAATCCAAGCCACGTCAACTCACGGATGAACTAGGGCAAGTGTTCTACATGGAGCAGCTCTTGGAGGCCATTCCGAACCTGCCCCTGGTTAGAATGTTCCTTAGCCCAAGCAGTGATGTACAGTCCATGCCACACCTACATCACATCCAGATTTCATGTTACCTTCACTCCCATGGGCTCCTGGATGCCACCTATTACCTTTGAAGCCCTACAGGGCAGAGGGCCAGATTACCTGAGCCAGGGTCTCTCTTCTCTAGCTTCTGCTCATCCTGGGCTCACTGACAAAGCTGCCTGTCTCTGGCTCCCATTGATTGAAAAAGTGGCATCTAGCACACCTCACAAAAGGTGAATTCGCTGTGGTTTTATTATTTATTAGAGTTGGAAGGGGGCTTGTAGGTCATCTAGTCCAACCCCCTGCTCGAGCAGGAACCCTACACCGCCCAGACAAATGGCCGTCCAATCTCCTCTTAAAAGTCTCAAGGGTTGGAGCCACCACGACCTCTGCAGGCAACATCTGTTCTACTGCTTGATCGCTCTCACCGTCAGAAAGTCCTGCCTTATTTCCAGGATGAATCTCTCCTTGGTCAGCTTCCATCCATTGTTTCTTGTCTGGCCTTTTGGTGCTTTGGAAAACAGCCCCATCCCCTCCTCTCTGTAGTAGCCCCTCAAGTATTGGAAGATGCTACCATGTTTCCCCTGGTCCTTCTCTTTGCCAGACTGTCCACGCCCAGTTCCTGCAACCTCTCTTCATATGTTTTAGTTTCCAATCTGCTTATCATCCTGGCTGCTCCCTTCTGCACTTTCTCTAGAGTCTCCATGTCTTTTCTGCAGTGTAGTGACCCAAACTGGATGCAGTACTCTAGTTGTGGTCTAACTAAGGCTTTGTAGAGTGGTATTAATACTACCCTAGCCTTAGTGTGTGTGTGTGTGTATGTATGTATATATGTATACCAACTCCCCCCAGAGATTAGAACTGCCCCCACCCTCCTTGCCTTTCGTAAACAACTTAAAACCCACCTCTGCCGCCAGGCATGGGGGAATTGATATCCTCTCCCCCCCAGGCCTTTACAATTCTATGCATGGTATGTATGTATGTATGTTTGGTTTTTTATATTAATAGATTTTTAATCATTTCTAATACCAAATTACTATTGTACACTGTTTTATTGTCGCTGTTAGCTGCCCAGAGTCTCCAGAGAGGGGCGGCATACAAATCCAATAAGTAAGTAAGTAAGTAAGTAAGTAAGTAAGTAAGTAAGTAAGTAAGTAAGTAAGTAAGTAAGTAAGTAAGTAAGTAAGTATGTACTGTATTTTTTGGTGTATAAGACGCACCCGTTTCCTCTCTAAAAGAGGCTGATAATTACGGTGCGTCTTATGCTCTGAATGTAGCTTTTGAAGAAGGGCGGCCTTTCTTCTAATCGATTCTCAGGGTTCCAAATAGCATCCAAATTTATTTTATTTATTTTTTAAAAATAGTCTTTATTAAGTATATACCATAATTTTTGGAGTATAAGGTAAACTTTTTTCTTCCCTAAAAGAGGCTCATAATCTTATACTGTACTCTGAATGTAGCTTTCCCCCCCCAGCCCCAACTACCTGTTAACGATCTTCCCAGCTCTTACCTTGCTGGCTCTTTCATTGTTACTTTCTGCAAATAATGTTTTCCAAGCCCTAAGTCTTTGCAGACTTTTATTTCATTCCTCTAACTTGCTCTGAGTAAGTTTCTTTCTAGCCCTAATCAGGTGCTAACAATGTTCCCAGCTCTTACTGGTTTGCAAGCTCTTTCGTTGTTACTCTCTGCGAAGAATGTTTTCCAAGCCCTAAGTCTTTGCAGGGTTTTTTTCATTGCTTTACTTGCTCCAAATATTTCTTTCCAGCCATAACTAGGTGCAATTAATGTTCCCAGCTCTTACCCACTTGCAGGTTCCTTCATTGCTACTCTGTGCAAAAAATGTTTTCCAAGCCCTAAGTCTTTGCAGGGTTTTTTCCATTGCTCTACTTGCTCAGACGGTTTCTTTCCAGGTGCTAATGATGTTCCCAGCTCTTACTGGCTTGCAAGCTCTTTCATTGTTACTCTCTCTGAATAAGGTTTTTTTTAAGCCCTAACAGGGGATAAAACAATGTGCTGAAGCTGACCAGACTAAGGATGTTAGCCAGGTAAAATGCACCCTTTTCCTCTCTAAAAGAAGCTGATAATTAGGGTGTGTCTTATACTCTGAATGTAGCTTTCCCCCCTAGCCCCAACTAGCTGCTAACGATCTTTCCAGCTCTTACCTTGCTGACTCTTTCATTGTTACTTTCTGCAAATAATGTTTTCCAAGCCCTAAGTCTTTGCAGGCTTTTTTTTCATTCCTCTAACTTGCTCCGAATAAGTTTCTTTCCAGCCCTAACCAGGTGCTAACAATGTTCCCAGCTCTTACTGGTTTGCAAGCTCTTTCGTTATTACTCTCTGTGAAGAATGTTTTCCAAGCCCTAAGTCTTTACAGATTTTTTTCATTGCTTTACTTGCTCCAAATATTTCTTTCCAGCCATAACTAGGTGCAATTAATGTTCCCAGCTCTTACCCACTTGCAGGCTCTTTCATTGCTACCCTCTGTACAGAAGGATTCCCAAGCTCTAAGTCTTTGCAGGGTTTTTTCCATTGCTCTACTTGCTCAGACTGTTTGCTTCCAGGTGCTAACAATGTTCCCAGCTCTTACTGCCTTGCAAGCTCTTTCATTGTTACTCTCTCAGAATAAAGATTTTTTAAGCCCTTAACCAGGGGATAAAACAATGTGCTGAAGCTGAGCAGACTAAGGACGTTAGTCAGACGAATACCTGGTGAACAGATTCTTTTCCCTATTTTTGCTCCCCAAAAACTAAGGTGCATCTTATATTCCAAAAATGCGGTATGTATGTATGTATGTATGTATGTATGTATGTATGTATGTATGTATCTATCTATCTATCTATCTATCTATCTATCTATCTATCTATCTATCTATCTATCTATCTATCTATCTATCTATTTACATGCAATTAATTTAAAACTAGTTAATCCGAAAACCTTAGGAGGATTAAAATCAATCATTGCCATTCACACAAGTAGCTCAAGACTCTTATGAAAGGCGAGGTGGGTGGGGGCAGTGCGATTCCAGAGGGCCGGAGCCCACACAGAGAAGGCTCTTCCACTAGGTCCCACCAAGGGACATTGTCTAGTCTTCTTCTTCTCTTCCTCCTCCTCCTCCTCATCATACCCCACTCCCTTTTAGCACTGAACATGTTACCTAGTTTAAATCATGAAATGTCTGCAAAAAACCCCGACCAAATTCAGAGAGCACCAAGGACTCCAACCTTCCCCCACCTCCTCCTTCTCCACTCTTCCCCTCTTCCTTCTTCTCCACAACCCCCCTTCCCTTCTAGCAGTGATGATGTCCCCGAATTGGGCCCCTTGCAAGAAAACAGCCAAGCTCAGAGGGTACGAAGGACCCCCACATTTCAACTCCGACTTATGGATATTCTCCTCTATGGTCAAGTTGCCCGGAGGCATTGGGAGTCAAGTGACTGAAACGTGTAAAGAAATCAAGATTGTGGAATGGGTTAGGGGTGTTCAACCAACTTGTGAAAGAGAAAAGAATTCAAATTGTCTCTATGTTACATCAACCTGCTTCCTGGATGTGAAATTCCCAGTGGGGAGAATAAATAGAGCCAGCAGCCCGAGTGTGGGGCAGACGGCTTCACCATGTCTTCTGGAGGCCTTCTTCTCCTGCTGGGACTCCTCACCCTCTGGGCAGAGCTGACCCCCGTCTCCAGCGTGGGCCGTCCAAGTGAGCTTTCAGAAAGACCTTGAGACCCTTTGCAGGGAGGGGCTGAAGTGGTCAGAGTTCTCCCCCAGGAAAGGGAAGCCAAAGAGCCCACTCTGGACCCTCTGGCTTGGTGGGGCTTCTTCTGGGGAGGTTCTGGAGATGGTGGTTGGGTGACAGCTGAATAAGGGACAGAAATGGGAGAGAGAGTCCCAAGAAAGAAAAATGTGATTTGAAGGGAAGGTTGACCCATCTTGACCCAATGCAGCAGCAGAATCAGAATAAATAAAAGAAAATACTTGTAGCTCAGGATCTTTGGTGCTCTCTGACCTGGGTGGTTTTCTTGTAGATGTTTCATGACCGAAACTACTTCTGCTGCTGCTGCTGCTGCTGCTGCTGCTGCTACTACTACTACTACTACTACTACTACTACTATATTATTATTATTATTATTATTATTATTATTATTATTATTATTATTGATGATAATAATAATAATAATAATAATAATAATAATAATAATAATAATAATAATAATAATAATAATATTTGTATGCCACCCCTCTCTGAGGACTTGGAGCAGAACCCAAACTGCATAGCTTCATTAGTGTTCTTGAGTTTGAGTCTACAGAGAGGGGTGACATACAAATTTAATAAATAATAATAATAATTGAAACTTCAAAAAACTACCAACCTCGGAAAGTACTCAAGATATTAAGCAACAGGAACCCTCATTCCGCCTTCTGGTCCAACCCCCAGAGAAGGGAACCAGATTAAAACATCTCAGATGGCTCCTGGTTGTTTGAAGATTGAGCGTGCTAAGAGGGCACCATGTTGGGGGAGTAATAATAATAATAATAATAATAATAATAATAATAATAATAATAACAACAATAATAATAATAATAATGGAATTGGAAGGGACGTTAGAGGTTAGAGGTCTTCTAATCCAACCCCTGCTTAGGCAGAGAACCGTACACTACTTCAGACAGATGGTTATCGGTTAAAGTGAGTTAAATACTTTGTGCTACCAATCAAAACACATCCTCATCCTTCAATTTGTCGCAGAGTTTTGCAATCTTGCTTTTGAACCTGGACCATGTGATGCCAAATTATATCGCTTCTACTTCCACGCGCCTTCAAACCAATGTGAAGAGTTTCTTTACGGTGGATGCAATGGGAATAAAAATAATTTCAAGACCCGGGATGAATGTCGCTACACCTGTTATGGTAAGTAAGGGCGACTGAAATCTTCCAATCAGTAATGAGCAGCCAAAATTTTTACTGCCACACTGTGGGTGTTGCTTGTTTTGTGGGTGTGGCTTAATGGTCATGTGACCGGGTAAGAGTGGCTTGCTGGCCATGTGATCAGGTGGGAGTGGCGAGTGGTCCTCGACTTACAACCTTACCAGTGTCGCTCGCTGGGGTGACAATTTGCTTCACGTTTCCGGTGCTCTCCTTCCTGGGTCGCCCTCCCGCCTCAGGCTGGGCAGCTAGGCGAACGGGTGCTGCCAGAACCATAAATGCTGCCAGCGCTGCTTCCAGCCTCGTCTTCTGCTTGCACCTCAGGTGGGAGGTGGCCGCGTGAGGCTGGAGGGGAGCCGGGCAGGAGAGAGGGAAGCTTGTCGCAGGCCAGGAAGGAGGAAAGAGGAAAAAAGCAAGGAGCACAGATGGAGCAACAGGGGAAAAGAGGAGAGCTGAGCTGAGACCAGTAATCCAGGAAGTGACAGCCGCCGATCAGCTGGAGCTGTGGACGGATCTTCATTTCCGCTGGTGGAACTGTGTTCCACCCCGTCCTGTCTGCTTCCAATACAAGAGAATTTATGTAGCTCAAGTTTGAACTTGATGAGGTCTTCCAACTCAACAACGTGCTGTCTTGCAAAAGTTTCATCACCCAATCAGGTAACATCTTCAAGGTTAGGAGGGAATAGGACTGGCTGCTTATTTCTATCCAATAACAAGCAGGAAGAGGGAGATTGTGATCCCCTTATATAGAGCGCTGGTGAGACCACATTTGGAATAATACTGTGTTCAGTTCTGGAGACCTCACCTACAAAAAGATATTGACAAAATTGAACGGGTCCAAAGACGGGCTACAAGAATGGTGGAAGGTCTTAAGCATAAAACGTATCAGGAAAGACTTCATGGACTCAATCTGTAGAGTCTGGAGGACAGAAGGAAAAGGGGGGACAGGATCGAAACATTTAAATATATGAAAGTGTTAAATAAGGTTCAGGAGGGAAGTGTTTTTAATAGGAAAGTTGGGGGAAAGATCAGAAGCAACAGGAGAAAATATTATTTGACTGAAAGAGGAGTAGATGCTTGGAACAAACTTCCAGCAGTCAATCCACAGGAACTGAATTGAAACACGCCTGGGATAAACATAGATCCATCCTAAGATAAAATACAGAAAATAGTATAAGGGCAGACTAGATGGACCAGGAGTTCTTTTTCTCCCATCAATCTTCTATGTTTCTAAGAAATATTTTTATTTTTATTTTAAATTAAAAATAATAAGCTTATCTGGTTGTATGTCTTGCCTGCTCTACCTGGTAAGTCTAACACTCAGCCCTGGGATCTTCTATTTTGCAGAAAGGCGTGGGGTGTGTCCCAGGATCCCTGATAATGTGCTCCTTCCTTGTGTCCAGATGTGTGCGAATGACTGGGATTGCCTTAAGAACCAGAAGTGTTGCAGATTTGGTTGCTCAACTAGATGCCTGAATCCTGGTTAAGGTAACACCTGTAGGTTGACATTTGTTTATCTTCTTTAGATAAGGTGACCAATTTCTTTACAATGAAAAGGAGGACGAAAAGAATTTAAGAAAAAAGTACAACGTAAATAAGTGAAACATTTTATTAATTCAAACAAAAATACACTAATTGTGCTTACATCATTTTTAATTATTTAATTAAATGAGTATTTTTCCATTGAAGGAATATTTTTGTCAATATATCATTTTCTAACAAATTTTGGAGCAAGAAATATGCTTCATGTCAAATTTTATGGTAAGTGCTGCAGCTAGAGTGTCAATCTTGATTTCTCCCTTGTCCAAAAATCATTGACAATTGAAAAAACCCTTTCAGCTGCTGCATT
The DNA here is from genome assembly GCF_031021105.1 of Erythrolamprus reginae. Taxonomy (NCBI): domain Eukaryota; kingdom Metazoa; phylum Chordata; class Lepidosauria; order Squamata; family Dipsadidae; genus Erythrolamprus; species Erythrolamprus reginae. The sequence continues at coordinate 198,164 of NW_027248498.1, forward strand.
AGTTCCAGGGCAGCACAACGTAAATTCAACAATAATAACTGAATTTTCATATGGAATTCCTTCATTTTGGAAATGGTTAAATATTTCCACCCATCTTTTATTTGTTTGTTTGTTTGTTTGTTTGTTTGTTAGATTTGTATGCCGCCCCTCGCCATAGACTCGGGGCGGCTCACAGCAACAATAAAACGTCTTCAACGTCTTTTATCAATTTCAACATGTTCTGATAAATTCTGATAAATTAGAACAATGGGAAAATCAACATTTATTCATAAATGTTGATTTTCCCATTGTTCTAACATATCAGAATTTAAATATACATTCAGTCTTCTAATTTCTTCAAACAGACAATTGTCATAGATTTTCACATCAGGCATTTCTTTTGATAAAAACTCAGCACAATTTTCAATTTCTGCCCAATTTACTTCTGATGAAGTCAAAAATCACCATTGAAAACTGTTCTTTCCTGTGATATTTGTTTCAGACCATTCTGCGACCTATTGGAAACATGTTTGGGAAAAATTCTGCACTTCTTTTGTAAACTTTTCCATTATGCCCGGATTTGATTCCGCTAAGTTTGACAATTTTCTTTTTATTATTAAAAGAATAATTTTTTCTTCAAATCATGATTTATATTGAAGGACAAAATCGTTCAAAATAAGACTAACTTCTGCAGCTGAAATCTTTTGAATCGTTTTATGGAAAATAGATGCCTGATTATGTACAAAATACATGAATATCTCCAATAATTCATAATTGGAAAAAGATTCCAGAATTTTGGGTCATCTCTGAGTACAGAGATTAACAGATTAGTTTTAAAATATCGAAAAGAGGACAATTTTCGAGGAAGGACAGAACCTACAAAAGAAGGACTGTCCTCCCTAAAGCAGGACAATTGGTCACCTTATGTGACCCCTCCCCCCCAGGCTTTCCGTGTTTCCGACAAAGGTATAATTAAAGTAAAAAAAGAAAGGTGGGGTGATCTTTAAACCCCAAGGCAGTTTTCCCTCCTTATTAGAGTGGGAAGGGATCTTGAAGCTCATCTAGTCCAACCCTTGCTTGAGCAGGAGACCCTATACCCCCCCAGACAAATAGCAGTCCAATCTCCCCTTCAAAGTCTCAAGTGTTGGAGTGTTTACAACCTCTTGCAGGCAACTTCTGTCCCATTGGTGGATCGCTCTCACCCTCAGAAAGTTCCTCCTTATTTCCAGGTTGAATCTCTCCTTGGTCAGCTTCCATCCATTATTTGAGTCTGGCCTTCAGGTGCTTTAGAAAACAGCCTGACCCCCTCCTCTCTGGGGCAGACCCTCAAATATTGGAAGATGCTATCCTGTCTCCCCTGGTCCTTCTCTTCGCTGGACTAGCCCTGCCCAGTTCCTGCAATCTCTCTTTGTATGTTATAGTTTGCAGTCTTCTCATCTTCCTGGTTGCTCTCTTCTGCACTTTCTCTAGAGTTTCAATGTCTTTTTTGTAGTTTGGTGACCAAAACTGAATGCAGGACTCTAGGTGTGGTCTAACTAGGGGTTTATAGAGTGGTATTAGAATAGAATAGAATAGAATAGAATTTTTATTGGCCAAGTGTGATTGGACACACAAGGAATTTGTTTTAGTGCATATGCTCTCAGCGTACATAAAATAAAATATACATTTGTCAAGAATCATGTGGTACGACACTTAATGATTGTCATAGGGGTCAAATAAGCAATGAAGAAGCAATATCAATAAAAATCTTAGGATATAAGCAACAAGTTACAGTCCTACAGTCCTAAGTGGGAGGAAAAGGATGATAGGAATGATGAGAAAAACTAGTAGAATAGAAGTGCAGATTTAGTAGAAAGTCTGACAGTGTTGAGGGAATTATTTGTTTAGTAGAGTGATGGCGTTCGGAAAAAAACTGTTCTTGTGTCTAGTTGTCTTGGTGTGCAGTGCTCTGTAGTGACGTTTTGAGGGTTGGGGTTGAAACAGTTTGTGACCAGGATGCGAGGAGTCAGTCAATATTTTCCCCGCCCTCTTTTTGACTCATGCAGTTTACAGGTCCTCAATGAAGTCCGTGTCGTTTTTGTTGGGTTGCAGCACCAAACCAGACAGTGATAGAGGTGCAGATGACAGACTCAATGATTCCTCTGTAGAACTGGATCAGCAGCTCCTGGGGCACTTTGAGCTTCCCGAGCTGGCGCATAAAGAACATAGTACCTCCCTAAACCTAGATTGTATCCCTATGTTAATGCAACTTAGAATTGTATTGGCCTTTTTGGCTGCTGCTGCACATTGCTGGCTCCTATTTAGTTAATTGTCCACCAATTAGATATGAGCGGAGAGGTATGGGTCCCCTCGACCTTCCTGGGGTCTGGGCACCGTGTTGAAGCAGAGAGTCCTCCTGCCAGCCTGGTCAGGAAGCCAGAAGACCCCAGGCCAGACGAATGAGAGGCCAGGACAAAACTCCTTGCTCACCTTAATGCAGGGGATCCTTTGGGCAGACCAAAACTGGTCCATGCTCAGGTGAGCCTCAGTGGTGCAGTGGTTAGAGTGCAGTACTGCAAGCTATTTCTGATCACTGGCTGCCAGCAGTTTGGCAGGTCAAGTCTCACCAAGCTCTTTTTTTAAAAATAAAAGTAAACTTTATTTAAACACACAAAACACAAACAATCAAACTCACACAGAAAAGAAACAGAAAACATTAAAACAAAAGTTGGACATTTCTGTGACATACCTGTAGTACAAATCTAATGGTGCTTATTTACACCAGGCTCAAGGTTGACTCAGCCTTCCATCCCTCCGAGGTGGGTCAAATGAGGACCCAGATTGTTGGGGGCAAGAGGCTGAGTCTGTAAACCACTTAGAGAGGGCTGGAAAAGCACTATGAAGTGGAATACAAGTCTAAATGCTATTCTATTCCTTCCTTCCTTCCTTCCTTCCTTCCTTCCTTCCTTCCTTCCTTCCTTCCTTCCTTCTGAGATGGGTCAAATGAGGGCCCAGATTGTTGGGGCAATATGCAGATTCTATAAACCGCCTAGAGAGGGCTTTCAAAAGCACTGTGAAGCGGTATATAAGTCTAAGAGCTATTGCTACTGCTAAAGTCCAGAGCTTCATCTGAGGAGCTTCCATTTCTGATTGTGAGAAACGCTCCCTGTCTGAGTAAAGAAATTCAAGTGAACACCCCTCGTCCGTGCTCCAAGCAGTGGCCTTGTGGTCTTCTAGAAAGAGGGGGTTGCGGAAAGACCAGTCCACCCTCCTTCTAGTGCAGAAACCCTCAGTGCATCCTGGACAGATGGCTGTCCCACCTTTGCTTGGATCCCTGCTTGAAGCCCCATAACTCCCGGGGGGAGGCTGCCCCATTGCTTCCTGGCTCTCTCCCAAGCAGACCATCCCTCCTGATCTCAACTCTGGGTCCGTAGGGTTCTTCTGAGATGAGGCAGGTGGAAGCACCAGGGGAAGTTCTGGGCAGAAACCTCACATCTGAATGTTTGTTTTTACAGCATCTGCAGTGAGGATGGACAGGTGGAGCTCCTGTTTGACCTTGACCCAAAGATCCTTCCCCTGTCCTAGACCAGCCTGGAGACCCCCCACTCCCCAAACCCACCCTGGTATCATTCCTTCAGTTCTGCAATAAAGCTTTGCTCCTAGCATCTCTCTCGGTCTCCGGTCTCCTTTTTGGCCCCTTTGGGGGTTTCCCCTACTCGCGTTGACCCCTGTCCTGTCCTACCACACAGCCCTTCCTTTTGGTCTAAGCAAAGTGCACAACTGACAGTGTTTGGGATCCATAGACACACTCCACGTTTTTCTGCAAAATAGAAGATCCCAAGACTGAGAGAATTAATTGATTGATTGATTGATTGATTGATTGATTTTGTCCAATACACAATGAGGGTTTTAGTGGGTATACACATAGTAAAATGCATGATGAAGGTTATAGAGGAGATACTCATAGTAAAATACTGTATATCTAAGAAATAATAGAAGAGAAGATATAGTAATAGAACATATCAATGAAAGAATAGAAGAGGAGATATAGGAATAGAAGAAAGGTATAGGAGATATAAGAGAGCAATAGGACAGGGGGCGGAAGGCACTCTAGTGCACTTGTACTCGCCACTTACTGACCTCTTAGGAATCTGGATAGGTCAACTGTGGATAATGTAAGGGTAAAGTGTTGGGGGTTTGGTGATGACACTTTGGAGTCCGGTAATGAGTTCCACGCTTTGACAACTCAGTTACTGAAGTCATATTTTTTACAGTCAAGTTTGGAGCGGTTAGTATTAAGTTTAAATCTGTTGTGTGCTCTTGTGTTGTTGTGGTTGAAGCTGAAGTAGTCATTGACAGGAGTGGGAATCCCAGATCAAGCACGATCCCATCTCTGGATCTTCCAGGAGCCAAACCATCTCCACCTGTCCAGGTGAGATGCTGCCAGGTGAAGCCGCCTTCCACCTCTGCCCCTTCCCCACAAAGCCCAGCAATTTCCTTTTGGTGCCCGTCTCTCAGGACCCTGGGCTGGACGTCACAACTGGGTTCCTCTCTCCTATCTCAGGGTGCAAATGTGCAAATCTCTCCCCCCTCCCCCATCTCAATCTGAGAGTTCCACCATCATGTCAATGATTCCCTTCTCTTGAGTCAATCAACGTCAAAGACAACCGTTCTTTTTCAATGAAGAGGCCAATCCACAGATCCTCCCTGAGAATTTCTTTTCTCTTCCATAAGTTGGTTGAACATTCAGAGTGGCATTGAGTGGCCAGTTTGGGGAGAGGTGGACCGGTCCCTGTTGTTCTGTCCCAGTCCCTCCCTCACACACAAGACTCTCCAGGACCCTCCTCTTATACCCCAGGGTCCCACTCCCACCAAATGGGAACTTCGTCTTTTGAGTCTGGGACTGTTCAGTCTCGGCCCAGGGTTGCAAACTCCAGGAATCCACAAATCCACAGACACAAAGTCTGATATCCTGCCACACTCCAAGGTCCATGCAGAATATCCAAATCCAGCTGTGAGTCTTCCTCCTCCTCTTCCTCCCTCTCTCTCCCTCTTTCATTTTCAGCCCCTCCCCTTTCTCCCTCCCCCCTCCCTGCCTTGTACTCCTCCCTCCATGCTCAGGAGATGAAATTATGGGTGACTTTAGAACAGGTGGAAGGCAGGGGAGATTTTGCATGGACAGGTATAGCAACGTATGTTTTAAAGAGGCAAATATCTACACGCAGAAGCAGCCTTCATGTTTTTCCCGCTGCCCTGTTCTGTTTCCCGTCCCCTCCCTCGCTGCGGCTTCTCTTTGCATTTCTCTTCTGCTTAACTAAAGACGGAAAATCTGTCTGCTCACTTGCCTCATTGACCCTCATGGTCCAGACTATCCACGTGGGACCATGCGTGAGTAGCAAAGTCTCCTTGTGCATCCCAGACTTACTCCGGAGTAAACCCTTTGTAGGGACTGAGTTTCAGGGATTTCTGGCTGGGAGAGAGGCTTCCCCTGTGCACATTGGGGGAGGACGTTCTCCCTCTCAGCTCCTCCACCTCTGAGATAGGAGGGGGAGGACGGGACATGGTGGGATGAAGGTGGGGAAGGGAAAACTCCAAAGGGGCCAAGAAAGACCCCGGAGACCGAGAGATGCCAGGAGCAAAGCTTTATTGCAGAACTGAAGGAATGAGACCAGGGTGGGTTTCTCTGGAGGGGGGGTCTCCAGGGTGGTCCAGGACAGAGGAAGCCTCTGTGGGTCAAGGTCAAACAGGAGCTTCATTTTGCGGATGCTGTAAAAACAAACATTCCTATATTAGGTTTCTGCCCAGAACGTCCCCCGGCCTCATCTTAGAAGAACCCTACAGACCCAGAGCTCAGATCAGGAGGGATGGCCCACTTGGGAGAGAGCCAGGAAGCAATGGGGCAGCCTCCCCCTTGGGAGTTATGGGGCTCCATCCCTGGAGGTTTCCAGCCGAAGACAAACTAACAATTTTGGAAGTGACCTCGGAGATTTTCTAGCCCAGTGTGGGCTAAGTCTTCGGAGAGGGGTGGCATACAAATGTAATAAATTACATTATTATTATTATTATTATTATTATTATTATTATTATTATTATTATTATTAACCTTTTTGGCACAGAGTGCTGCAAAAGGGAGCACCTGTGCATGTGTGCCAGGACCTGGAAATGCAGCTGCCCAGTGCGCATGTATGTGCCAATGGCTTCTCTTCCGGCTTCTGGCATGTGCATGCACATCGGCCACCTGGTCTTCCAGTTTCGGAAGACATGAAGAAGACATGAAGACCAGCTGGCTGGTGTGATGCTGATGCTCTGTGTGTCACTTCCAGCACATGTGCCATCCTGGTTCTAGTCCAATCCTCTGCTCTCAGGACCCTTGGGTGGACTTCATGCCTGGGTTCCTCTCTCTTAACTCAGGATGCTGGGGGTGCAAATGTGCAAATCTCCCCTACTCCCTTTTCAACATGAGTGTGTCAAAGGTCCCCTTCTCTTGAATCAATTATAGTCTGTTGTGAGAACCAGGATATCACATTAGACCACCCTATGCTTCATGTTAAGAGACAGCAGTTCTTGTTCAAAGAAGAGGCCAATCCACAACTCCTCCCCTACTTACCAAGACAGGTGCGTTGGCATTCCTCTATGGTCTCAAAATTGTTGGCATTACCTAAACAACCACCATAAGTAAACGTTTGACATTTGTTTGAAGCCGGGTTGTAGTAGAAGCGAGAGAAAAAGGCGTAACATGGTCCACTCTCAGGAGGAAGATAACAAAGCCCTGTGACAAAATCGAAAAGGGTGGATGGTATTGGATTGGACAGCACAAAGGTCTTTTAAGGCTCTTCCCCAACCTGGTGCCCTCTTCGCATGTTCAGAGTGGAAGCAGCCAAGAGCCACCTGAGACATTTCGATTTGGTTTCCTGCTCTGGGGGTTGGGTCAGACGGCTGACTGGATTGTTCCTGCTGCTTAAAATCCCCATTCTGCTGCTGCATTGAGTCAGGATAAATCAGCCTTCCCCTAAAATTGCACCTCTTTCTTGAGACCCTCCACCATTTCTGTCCCCTATTCAGCTGACACCCAACCACCATCACCAGAACCTCCCCAGAAGAAGCCCCACCAAGCCAGAGGGTCCAGACTGGGCTCTTTGGCTTCCCTTCCCTGGGGGAGAACTCTGACCACTTCAGCCCCTCCCTGCAAAGGGTCTCAAGGTCTTTCTGAAAGCTCACTTGGACGGCCCACGCTGGAGACGGGGGTCAGCTCTGCCCAGAGGGTGAGGAGTCCCAGCAGGAGAAGAAGGCCACCAGAAGACATGGTGATGCCGCCTGTCCCACACTCGGGCTGCTGGCTCCTTTTATTCTCCCTGCTGGGATTTTCACATCCAGGAAGGAGGTTGATGTAACACAAAGACAGTTTGAATTCTTCTCTCTTTCACAAGTGGGTTGAACAAGAAGTGACAACATTCAGAGTTGCATTCAATTCAATTTTTTAGATTTATAAGTCACCCTTCTCCAAATGGACTCAGTTTGAGTGGCCAGTTTGGGGAAAGCTAGACCAGTCCCTGTTGTTCTGTTCCAGTCCCTCCCTTCACACATGAGGCACTCCAAGAACCTCGTCTTATTCCCCAGGTTCCCACTTGCACCGAATGTGAACTTCTTTTGAGCGTGGTGGTGTTCAGTCCAGGATCGCAAAGTGCAAGAATGAAGGCCAAAATCCACAAAGCCACACAGAAATCCAGCCTAACTCCAAAGTCCATGCAAAATAACCAGATCAAGCTGTGAGTCTTCCTCCTCCTCCTCCTCCTCCTCCCCCTCCCACAGTTTCAACCGATGTCCTAATGAAAGCAAGAGTCCCAAGCCATGTAGCAAGAAAAATCCAGGTGTTTATTAGGAGCGCCATGTTGGCATGGACCAAGTGATGCCAACTCCCATTTCCCCCAGTTTGCATCTTGGCTCTGACCCTGTTGCCCCCTCACCCTAAAATGTATCACTAGCCACATCCCCCAATGAAGCAATTTTGTGGGTCATAGAAGTCATAGAAGTCATTCCCTCTGGCTGTTGTGGGTATCCGTGAAGATGGCCTTGATTTCAAGTAACCAGGATGTGTTTTGTTTTGACCGAGGTGGGAATTCCTCAGTGTAGCTGCCAGGTGCGATTTCCCATCCCCCTGCCCAAGCTTCCAAAGTTGACAACCCCCCCAGCACTGGTGTTATTCCCTAGATGGGCAATGAAACAGCTGCAAGAAAACAATCAAGCTCAGAGAACATGAAAACGGAATGGCAGAAAAAATAATTAGATACACGAGAATGTATTATTATTATTATTATTATTATTATTATTATTATTATTATTATTATTATTATTATTTCAACAATACAACACAGCAAACAAGATCACTATGCTGGATTTCATATTTCATCACCAGTCGGACGCTTCCCAAGCACCTAGGACTGCGTGATGTAGCGGCGAATTATGTGACCTCCCAGAGATCTTTCCAGAACTTTGTTGCTATTTTCACCTCTGGCTTTTCAATTTTCTTATCTGTTTGCTGATGCAGGTTCTGGTAGAACTGCCTCTGGTTGGATTGAAATGTTTGATTCTGCCTGTACTGGGTGATCCTAGCTTAATATCGCTCAATTTTCCTGGCTGTTGCTGTTATCTGCTGCTTTACAATTTCCAGAGCTTCCTCGATCATTCTTGTACTAAGCCAGTACTTTTTTGTCAAATAGTCTTTGATCTTCTGATTGTTCAGTTTCTACTCCTTAATGTTCTTCAAGTTACTTGCATCTGATCTCAAGCTTTTGATTTTCGTTTCTAGTCGGATTTTCCATTTTGGTTTTCCAGTTGTTTTTCCGATTGGTTTCTGTTGCAGTGACCCTAGTTCTTCAGTTACTATCACAGCTGTACTGTAGGCAAGCTGATTCAATATCTTCCATCAGTGGGAAAAGTCGTTTCTTGCTTATCTTTTTTAAGGCTGGCAGTCTCTTTCGCTCTGCATTGGACCCTGCATGAGCAAGTATTTGGTCCTTAAGTTCTTGCTGCCTTTGAGTCATAGTGTCAAGTGTCTCATCTGCAGCTTATTGCTGTCTTTCCAAGTTTTCATCAGGTTCCAGTTGTGTAGTGACTCCAGATTTTATTGGAGCTTCTACTGGTGCCAGATCAGATTCTGGTGATTCTAATTTACAAATTTTCTGTGTTTCTTCTAATTCGACTTCACTGAACATTTGGTTCCTGATTATGAGTCGTAGCTGATCGGCCAGTTGAAGTTCCGTTATTTTTGAGTCTGCACATTCGTGTTTCCATAATTGGTACATCCGTCTTTGATATTCACATTTTTCAGACTCTGAGTTGTAATAACACTTCATGATTGTGCGATTCTCTGACATTGAGAATTTCAGAATTATTATTATTATTATTATTATTATTATTATTATTATTATTATTATTATTATTATTTAGATTTGTATGCCGCCCCTCTGTGCAGACTTATGCCTGTAGCATGAATATGATTTATGCATATGTTATTATAGCTTTTCATGAAATATCTCCTTTGCAAGCCACAGCCAAGCTGAGAAGAATTCTCCTCAGGCTGCAGGAGACAGAAGGACCCTCGTAATCCACAGCTGGGTCCATGCGAGGGGACCATGTGCCTCCCTCTCTGGATGGCCCTTCCAACCTCTTTTGCCATGGCACACTGTGATGCCAACACGCAAACAGGGTTTGTGACTCAGGACACTGCTATGTAAACTAGGACCCAGGAAAGACAAGCAGCCCCAGGGCTCACCAGTTCCAACACAAGAGTGAAGCAGATGATAGCTGTTACCTCATCTGCTGGCCCTTCTTGACATGGGCAAAGCCAACGGTTCATTGAGTTGAGAAAGAGATCTCGACATCCTACCATTTCCTCTTGTTCTTGCCAGGGACTTCCTCAAAACAGGACTTCAAGATCTGTTGTTAGTTGGAGATCTATTCCAGCCTGTCATGGGTACTTGTTTAAAATGATAATGCCATCTAAGGACCCCTGAAGGCAGATCAAATAGGTTCTGGTATGTGCCATCACAACGTCTAAGACCTTCGTGAAGGCCCTTGGTGTTGAAGACAGCTCGAAAGGCATTGCTCGGCATTGAAAATGCCAACTATTTATGCTGAAACGGAGGATCCCCGGTGGCATGGATGGACAGGGATATGGAGGTAATCCTCCTGAAGGTCTATGGGTGTTGTGGTGGATGGAAGCCAGTATGGATTTCAATGGCTGCATGTTGAACCTCCAGTAAGCCACATACAGGTTCAGTTGTTTGAGGTTTAGTGATTTGATTTGATTTGATTTGATTTGATTTGAATGCCGCCCCTCTCTGTGGACTCGGGGCGGCTTGTTACAAACATAGAATACATAATAAAACAATTTGATCCGATTAATAGCAATTAAAAGACTTAAAAACATCCTAAAATCTTTTAAAAATTCAATTATCATTCACTCAGGTTCAGGATGAGACTGACCACCCTGATGACTTGGGGACCAGAAAGACTATGGAATAAAATCCCATGCTTTCCCGGTCGGGGGAAACAAGTTGGATGGCTGCTATATTTAAAAGACAAGCAACTTCTTGCTGAAGTGGGAATCTTTTGGAAGGGTCGGTTGGGGTCGGGCGTTGTATGAATCTGCACGGAGGGAGCCATAGGAAATTGATCAAGAGACCGTAACGAACAATTGTATGCCGCCCCGAGTCTTCGGAGAGGGGCGGCATACAAATCTAAGTAATAAATAAATAAATAAATGTTTAAGGCCCAGGTGCCAGTGGACATCAATTCCAAATGGGCTATGGATTGTTGTAGTCTGCCCCCAATGGAAGTGACTTGGGGCAAGTCACTTCGATTTTTGGTAATTTTTAGAGTTGGGTCCTGAAAGGACATTCCCTGTTTTGTTGGTTTCTGTCAGGAAATGGTGGTCTATCCCAGTAATGGTGAACATATGGCATGGGTGTCACAGGTGTCAGGTGTCACAGGTAACCCTAACCCTAGCTCAGTTCCAACATACATGTGTGTGCTGGTCAGCTGATTTTTGGCTCACACAGAGACTTCCCCCCCCCCCCGGCTCCAGGGAAGCCTTTGGAGCCTGGGGAGGACAAAACATGAGCCTACTGGGCCCAACAGAAGTTGGGAAACAGGCCGTTTCCAGCCTCTAGGGGGCAGGGAAACGATAGCACACGCCCATTCTTTTTTTGGCAACCAAGGAAAAAAAGGTTCACCATCACTGGCCTATCCTGTCTATAGGACCCCAGGATGTAAGACCTCTGGGCCTAGGGTAGGATGCCCGAGGAAGAGTCGGATTGAAATGGAGCAGCTACTAGGTGCCACTTAGAGCCAGTTCCGCAGCCACAGTAACCATCAGGAAGACAATGTCGCGGTCATGGCCCTGGATGTGAATTTGGCAGAGCTCAAGGTCACATCTGCAGAGAATTCCACTGCTACCAACAATTTATTGAGATTTCTGGGTCAAATTCTCCACTTTGCAGTCATCTGGTTTAAGGCTGTCTGCAGTCTCTGAAGGAACCAAGGCATTAAACACCAAGATCGCCACAGGCTGGTCAACAGGTGGGAACTGTAGATGATTCTCTACCTCTGGGCCGAGGACATAGAACCTGTGTTCCATATTGGATGGGCCTGGCGCTGCATAGTGTAGCATAGAGTTGCATTTCATTGCATTGCAATGCATAGCGTTACATCGTATTGCAATTCATACCGTATTGGATGAATTCAGTGAAATGTCTTGCACTTGTAGCAGTGCTAATTTTTTTCCTAATTTCTCCTTATTTTTGCATTATTTTATTTTATTTTCCATTTCCCCTTGCCTTTTTAAAAAAAATAATAAGATAGCACATTTAAAATGGCCACGCCATAAATGAGGTACATTCAAAATGGCCACAAGTGCATCCAAAATGGCTGCCAAGATGGCCATCATCATACGTCAGGTACATTCAAAATGACCGCCCACACAAGTGCATCCAAAATGGCTTCCATCGGTCTAGAGATGCCCTCAAAATGGCCGCTACCCTTATTACCACTTCCAAAATGGCTACCATGACTTCCTGGTGCATTCAAAATGGCTATTATAAACTCCATCTCTGCGGAAACATAGATTTTTAAATAACATCTTTTTCCATGGGTATCTGAGAGTCTTTCCATCTCTGCACATAGACGATTCGGTGTACAGTGATCCCTCGAGTTTCGCGATCTCGAGTATTGCGAAACGCTATATCGCGAGTTTTCAACCCGGAAGTAAACTCCACCATCTGCGCATGCGTGCCCTTCCACGCATGCGTAGATGGTGGAGTTTCCCCGCCGGGCAGAGGCTTTCCTGGGTCTTCCCCCACTTGCCCCGGTAAGACAGCGGCGGTGCGAGCAACGGGGCGGGCGGGGCGGCATGCGCGCGCGAAACCCCTGCTCCGCTTCCCAGCTGGGAAGCGCCCCAGCAACGGTGTGGGTGGGCGGGCGGCGCGCGCGCGCGCTTCGGGACACCCCCAGCTCCGCTTCTCAGCTGGGAAGCGGAGCTGGCAATGGTGGACGGCGCGCGCGAGCGCGGGGATACCCCAGCTCTGCTTCCCAGCTGAGAAGCGGAGCTAGGGTGTCCGCAAGCGCGCGCGCGCTTTGGGACACCCCCAGCTCTGCTTCTCAGCTGGGAAGCGGAGCTGGCAATGGCGGGTGGCGCGCGCGAGCGCGGGGATACCCCAGCTCTGCTTCCCAGCTGAGAAGCGGAGCTAGGGTGTCCGCAAGCGCGCGCGCGCTTCGGGACACCCCCAGCTCCGCTTCTCAGCTGGGAAGCGGAGCTGGTAATGGTGGACGGCGCGCGCGAGCGCGGGGATACCCCAGCTCTGCTTCCCAGCTGAGAAGCAGAGCTAGGGTGTCCGCAAGCGCGCGCGCGCTCCGGGACACCCCCAGCTCCGCTTCTCAGCTGGGAAGCGGAGCTGGTAATGGTGGACGGCGCGCGCGAGCGCGGGGATACCCCAGCTCTGCTTCTCAGCTGGGAAGCGGAGCTGGCAATGGCGGGCGAAGGGCGGGCGGCGGTGGAAGTAAAAACACCATCTGCGCATGCGCAGATGGTGTTTTTACTTCCGCACCGCTACTTCGCGAAAAATTGATCATCGCGAGGGGTCCTGGAACGGAACCCTCGCGATGATCGAGGGATCACTGTATAGTATCAAATACTTAATATTTTGGGGGTGTAGGTTTTTTACAATACTTAATAGGAAGCGTTCTGGTTTAAATTCAATTTCAGTATCTGTCATTTCCTGCAACCATTTGTGGAGTTTCCTCCAGTATTTTTTGCTTCATGACACAACCACCATGAATGAAAGAAGGCTTCATACTCTTTTTTTTCACTTTCAGCATGCCTGATTCAAATTTGGATATCGTTTTTGCCAGTTTTTTTTTGGGGGGGGGGGCAAATGCTACCGATAGAACATTTGCATTGATTTTCTTTATATACTTTTGATTTTGTTAATTTGATATTTCTGGTCCAAATCTGCTCCCACTCCGCCAGGTGTACACTATGGCCGAAACTTTTCACCCAAGCGATCATCAGCCATGAGATTATGATCCCGCTATATAGAGACCACATTTGGAATGCTTTGTCCAGTTCTGGAGACCTCACCTACAAAAAGATATTGACAAAATTGAACGGGTCCAAAGACGGGCTACAGGAATGGTGGAAGGTCTTAAGCATAAAACATATCAGGAAAGACTTCATGGACTCAATCTGTATAGTCTGGAGAACAGAAGGGAAAGGGTTACGTTCAAGGGTTAAATAAGGTTTTTAATAGGAAAGTGAACCCAGGAACAAAGGGGCGCAATCGGAGGTTAGTTGGGGGAAAGATCAGAAGCAACATGAGAAAATATTATTTGACTGAAAGAGTAGTAGATCCTTGGAACAAACTTCCAGCAGACGTGGTTGGTAAATCCACAGGAACTGAATTTAAACATGCCTGGGATAAACATATATCCATTGTAAGATAAAATACAGGAAATAGTATAAGGGCAGACTAGATGGACCAGGAGGTCTTTTCTGCCGCCAATCTTCTATGTTTCTATGTTTCTAGTGAATTGGATGAATGCGTATGACTGTATGGGGTTTTAAATACTTTTTAAAGTAATTTAGATTTCTTTATATATATTATTGCATTTATAATGTTGTACATCGCCCTCAAGAAGTGCGGCAGAGAAATCTAATGAATGACAGAATAATCAATAAATAAATTGTTCAGTCTAGGGCACAGAGAAGGGCGACATAGGAAAGAAAGGAAGGAAGGAAGAAAAAGAAAGAAAGAAAGGAAGGAAGGAAGAAAGAAAGAAAGTCTCCTTGTGCATACCAGATTTGCTCTGGAGTAAGCCCCTTGAAGGGAGTGAGTTTCAGGGATTTCTGGTCTTTAATTGTTTGGGGTTTTAGATGAGGTTTCATATGGGGTTCCTAATATTTTGTACTTGGTATTGATTTTATCATTAAGCCGCCCTGAGTCTGCTGGAGAAAGGCAGCCCAGAAATCAAGCAAGCAAGCAAGCAAGCAAACAAACAAACAAACAAACAAACCAACAATTCAGTGTGCCTACTGCCCGTGTCCTACTCTCCTATTGTCCAAATTTGCCTATAGCTCTCGTGCACTCTTTCTAAAAACCCACATTGTGGAAGGATGCGCTGCCTCTCAGCTCCTCTGCCTCTGAGATGAGAGGGGGGAGGACAGGACACAGGTCAACGTGGGGAGGGGGACCCCCCAAAGGGCTGAAGAAGACACTTGAGACCAAGAGGGCAGCCAGAATCAATGCTTTATTGCAGAGGGAAAGGAATGAACCCAGGGTGGGTTTTGGGGTGGAGGGTCTCCAGGGTGGTCCAGGACAGAAGAAGGCTCTTTGGGTCAAGGTCGAACAGTAGTTCTAGGTGGGGAGGGTATCCCCACTGGAGGTGCTGTAAAAACAAACATTCATATATGAGGTTTCTGCCCAGAACTGCCTCCCTGCTTCCCCCTGCCTCATCTTACAACCAGGAAGACCCAAAGCCGAAATCAGGAGGAATGTTCTGGTTGGGAGAGAAGGGAAGCAATGGGGCAGCAGCAGGGGTTAAATCCTGCAGGTTCTGACAGGTTCTGGAGAACCGGTCAATGTAGGTAGGTAGGTAGGTAGGTAGGTAAGTAAGTAAGTAAGTAAGTAAGTAAACAAACAAACAAACAAACAAACAAACAAACAAACAAACAAACAAACAAACAAACAAACAAATAAACAAATAAACAAATAAACAAATAAACAAATAAACAAATAAACAAATAAACAAATAAACAAATAAACAAACAAGAAAAAAACCCTCTTTTTAATTAAAATAAATTAATAATTAAAAAAAACCCAAAATCCATTACTATTAAAACTAAAACAACCAGCAAAACCAAAAACATAGTTATTAATAAAAACAGGTGAGGGCTGGGGTTTTTTTCTCTGTTATTATTTAAGTGCTTTTACCATATGCTTTAAATCAAGAGTCACTTCTCTCTCTGTTTCTCTCTCTTTCCTGTCATTCTCTGCCTCAATCATTTTCTCATTTCTCTTTTTTTCCTCCCTTTTTTCTATCATTTCTCTCTCTCTTCCTTCCACTCTTCTCTCTCTCTCTTGCTTTATCTCTCTCTCTTGCTTTCTTCCTCTCTCTCACTCTCTCTCACTCTCTTCCTTCCTCTCTCATCTCCTCTCTCTCTCTCTCTCTTTCTCTCTCTCTCTTTCTTTCTTTCTCTCTCTTTCTCTCTCTCTCCCCCTCTTGCTCTCTCTCTCTTTTTCTCACTTTCTCTCTCTTGTTTTCTTTCTCTCTCTCTCTCTTGCTTTCTCTATCTCTCACTCTTTCTCTCTTTTGTTCTCTCTCTCTTGCTATCTCTCTTTCTCTCCCCCCTCTTTCTCTCTCTTTTTCTCTTTCTCTCTATCTTGCTCTGTCTGTTGCTTTCACTCTCTCTCGTTCTCTCTCCGTTCTTCTCACAGCGGAGGCCGGCGAAGGTGATTTTCAATGTTGGGCGCGAGGGTGCGCGCGCTCCCCATACACCTGCCAACCTGCCCGGAACATTCAAAATAAGAAAAACCTTCACCGGCAAATGTTTCGGGCAGGCTGGCAGGGGGATGGGGAGCGGGCGCACCTGCACACCCAACATTGAAAATCACCTTCGCCGGCCTCCACTGAAGAACACCTGCCCCACCTCTCCTGCAGCCCCCTCGCTGACAGCCCGGGATGAAAGCGCTCTCAGCGAAGGGACTGGGAGAGGGGCGGGGTGGGCATTACCACTGTGGGAGGAGCCACACCCCAAGGCAGGAAGTGGAGGAGGAGAAAGAGAGGTGGATCGGGCAGGTGGGCGGGAAACAGCGACGAAAAGTCAGGGGCGCGAGGGGGCCGGAGGTTCTGGGGGTGGTGGGAGGCACAGCTCCTTGCGTGCCCTTGGAAAATGGTGCACGGGGGTGTTTTGGGGTGCGCGGGCCCAGGCGCGCAGCTTAGAGGATACAGTGGAACCGGTAGTGGAAATTTTGAGTACTTTGGACAACCGGCTGGCCCCAAAGTGGGGAGGGAATTGGGGATTTTGCAGTATCCTTCCCCTGCCATGCCCACCAAGCCACACCCACAGAACTGGTAGAAAAAATATGCACATGCGTGGAAGCAAAAAAAATCGCCAAAATCTCATGTGGCTGTGTGTCCTCTCATGAGATTTTGATTCCTGTGCATGCACCGAAGCCAAATATGCCTCGGGCATGTGCACACCCACCAAATCACCGCAGAACTATGCGAGCATTGCACTGGTAGCAGCAGTAAGTAGCAACCCCTGCCTGGGAGTACACACTCAGTCTCATGACATCCACAGAGTGGGGGTGGGTATCAGGAAGAAGGTCCCACCACACCAGGGTCTGCTCCAGCCTGGTGGTGCCTTCCTTTCTGGCCCCTGCCCTCCCTTTTGATGGACCCCAGGAGAGCCTCAAAGACCTCCATGTGGCCAGACCATGTCTAAGCGTTGGGGATCCCGCAGAGCCGTTCCTTTGTTCTAATCTAAGCGAACTACACAACGGACAGTGTATAGCACATACGCCTGTAAAGTCGAAGAAGAGTTCAGGTTTAAGGGGGACCTGATTTGAACATTGTTTCCCCACGTTTGGGGTTTTCTCGATCGCGACTCCCTTTCTCCTCGGACCGGAATAAAAACATACCATAAGAAGCTTTCCGGCACAGATACCGGCAACTATAATGGCAACACCTCTCTTCCACATGACAGTCAATGTCTGGAGTATATGGTCCAGGTTTTCCTGCAAAATAGAAGATGCCAAGGCTGAGACATTTTCCTGGAAATGGAATCCCAGATCAAGAAACATCCCCCCTCTGGATCTTTCAGGAAACAAAACATCTCCATACATCTTCTAGGATGATGCATTGTTCATCTCTCCATCTCTTTTCCCACAAAGCACAGACATTTCCCTTTGGGGTCAACAATGTTTCTTTGTTTTTAAGTCAAAAACAAAATGGAGATGCAAGTGGTCCCTTGACTTTTGTGGGTCCGACTTTCGCGGAAAGGCTACACCATGGCTTTTCAAAAAATATTAATAAAAAAATACTCCGCGGTTTATTTGTACACCACGAGTTTTTCTGTGGGTTGCCAGGGGGAAGCAACCCCCAGAAGGAGATGTGACAGTGGTGGAGGGGGGGAGGAGAGAGAGAGGAACCCCGAGCCGCCCTGCTCCCATGCCCAAGCCACAGCTTTTCAAATGCGGCACTTCTCTGGATGGGCGGCTTCTACTGCTCCGCTGCCTGAGCCTGGCTATGCTGTTTACACAGTGCTGGTGGGAGATCCGTCATCACTCCAGAGGAGGAGAGCCCGGCGCAGGAACGGAGCTGGATGGAGCTCTGCCGCTAGCCACCCGAAGCCTTTCTCTCTCTCATACACACACGTCTCCTCCCCTTCTCTCCTGGTTTAAGGCACAGGTTAAAAAGGAGCGCTGGGTGAGGGGCAGGTGGTGGAGGGGCGAGCGGCATCGGGGGGGGGGGGTTGCCCTGCTTTTTATGTTTTTTATGTTGTATTTATGTTGTAAATATGGCGTATCTACTTCACGGTTTTTCATTTTTTGCGGGTGGTCTTGGAACGCATCCCCCGTGAAAAATGAGGGGTTACTGTACCGGAAACTCATCTTCTGCACATGCACAGAAGAGAAAAAACCCAGAAAAAATTTCCCTGCCAAAAATTATTCTTTTCCGGCCATGTTATGGTAAATGTAATATGGTAAATGATTTAGCTTTGCTAGATAAATGGTCAAAGCAATGGAAACTGCAGTTTAATGTTTCCAAATGTAAAATAATGCACTTGAGGAAAAGGAATCCTCAATCTGAGTATTGAATTGGCAGTTCTGTGTTAGCAAAAACTTCAGAAGAGAAGGATTGAGGGGTAGTGATTTCAAAATGGGTGAGCAGTGTGGTCGGGCAGTAGGAAAAGCAAGTAGGATGCTTGGCTGCATAGCTAGAGATATAACAAGCAGGAAGAGGGAGATTGTGATCCCCTTATATAGACCGCTGGTGAGACCACATTTGGAATACTGTGTTCAGTTCTGGAGACCTCACCTACAAAAAGATATTGACAAAATTGAACAGGTCCAAAAACGGGCTACAAGAATGGTGGAAGGTCTTAAGCATAAAATGTATCAGGAAAGACTTAATGAACTCAATCTGTATAGTCTGGAGGACAGAAGGAAAAGGGGGGACATGATCGAAACATTTAAATATGTTAAAGGGTTAAATAAGTTTCAGGAGGGAAGTGTTTTTAATAGGAAAGTGAACACAAGAACAAGGGGGCACAATCTGAAGTTAGTTGGGGGAAAGATCAAAAGCAACATGAGAAAATATTATTTTACTGAAAGAGTAGTAGATCCTTGGAACAAACTTCCAGCAGACGTGGTTGGTAAATCCACAGTAATTGAATTGAAACATGCCTGGGATAAACATAGATCCATTGTAAGATAAAATACAGGAAATAGTATAAGGGCAGACTAGATGGACCAGGAAGTCTTTTTCTGCCGTCAGTCTTCTATGTTTCTATGTTTCTATGTTAGGATGAATGGATTTTTAATGGTTTTTGTACTGTTTTATATTGCTTTTATTTTGTTCTTACGTTGTATGCTGCCCAGAGTTGGGCGGCCTATAAGTACAAACAAATAAATAAACAAACAATAAACAAACAAACATACATACATACATACATACATACAAACAAACATACAAACTGGGAGGAACCCACTTATGGGGTGGACATGTGTACCATTACCATTTGGGAGGTGACATGCAGCTGGATCCAGGAATTGATGAACGTTTCCTTGAGTGAGGGGTCCTTTCTGCAACCATTGAAAGAGGCAGTTGTGCGACCCCTCCCCAAGAAAACATCCCTGGATCCAGCCAAATTGAAGGAATTCAGGCCAGTCTCCAACCTGCCCTTTCTGGCCAACGTTGTTGAGAAGGTGGTGGAACTCCAGCTCTGGCAGTCCTTGGATGAAGCGGGTTATCTAGACCTTTTTCGGTCTGGCTTCAGGACTGATCAAAGCACAGAAAACACTTTGGTTGCGTTAATGGATGATCTCTGGCGGGCCCACAATAGGGGACATTCCTCTATCCTGGGGCTCCTTGACCTCTCAGCAGCCTTTGATATAATTGACCATGGCATCCTTCTGCGATGGCTAGAGGGATTGGGAGTGGGAGGCACCGTTTTACGTTGGTTCTCCTCCTATCTCTCCAGTCGTTCGCAGTTGATGCTATTGGGGGGGAGGGAGAGAATACCAACCATCCGACAGCAATGGATGAAGCATGGGATGAGGCATCTTTAGTAATAGAGTCGTTAATGCATGGAACTCATTGCCAGACTCTGTAATATCATCCCCTATCCCCAAACATTTTACCCTTAGACTTTCCATGGTTGACCTCTCCAGATTCCTAAGAGGTCAGTAAGGGCCGTGTAAGGGCCACTAAGATGCCTTCCGACCCCGTCCCATTGTCTCTCCCATATCTCCTATATCTTCTCTTCTATACCTATATCTTTTCTTCTATTCGCTCATTGATATATTTTATTTATATACTCTCTCCCACTGTTCCCTTTAAGGTGTGCGCCTGTGCAAGCATGCACAGAAAAATACACCCCCCCAGCAGCCTTTTCCCAGGGTGCCCAGCGTCGGAGTTGGGGGCGGCTTTGCCCCGCCAGTTCAGGGAAAGATGGCGGTGCCCATCAGGCACTTCCGCCCTTTCCCTGAGCAATTGAGGCTCAGCCTGCGCTGGGATGGAAGGGGGGAGGCGGCGGCAGCAGCAGCTCTGCGGGGCTTTAAGCTGCCATCTCTGCCCCCTCTTGCCCCCTCTTTCTCTCTCCCCACCTCTTCCTACTTGTTTAACGGTGGCCGGCTCCATCTTGATGTGGGCTGACGCCATCTTGTTCTGGGATTGGGTGGCGGAGGGGACTCGGTGGTGGCGGAAGAGGAGGTGAAGCTCGTGCTTCGGCCACACCAGGGCCGAGTGGGCCAAGGCCAGGCCTGTCACCTCCGGCTCCAGGGGGCAGCCCCAGCGTGGCAGCGGGGGAGGAGGATGTGAAGCCGGCTGCCCGGGAAACAGCGCATTTGAAAAGCAGCGCATTTGAAAAGCAGCACATTTTTCAAATGCACCACTTTCCCGGCAGACAGCTTCACCTCCTCCTCCCATGCTGCCATGCTGGGGCTGCCCCCTGGAGCCGGGAGCGATGGGCCTGGTCTCGGCCCCGGTGTGGTTGAAGCATGAGCTTTGCCTCCTCTTCCACTGCTGGGCTGGGGGCTTCCTGCCACTGCCGGGTCCCCTCCACTGCCCAATCCCGGTATGAGATGGCAGAAGCTGCATCAAGAACATGGGCCCAGCCACCGTTAAACAGGTAGGAAGAGGGGGGAGAGAGAGAGAGAGAGAAAGCAAGAGAGAGAGAAGAGAGGAAGGAAGAGAGAGAGAGAGAAATGAGATCAAAAAGAGAAGAAAAAAGAGAAATGATAAAATGATTGAGGCAGAGAATGAGAGGAAAGAGAGAGAAACAAAAGAGAGAGAAGTGACTCTTGATTTAAAGCATATGGTAAAAAGCACCCAAATATTAACAGAGGAAAAAAAACCCCAGCCCTCACCTGTTTTTGGAAATGGTTCAAGAGTTCACACACACAGAGAGAGAGAGAGACAAGGGGGGAAGAGACAGGTATGGAAAAAGAGAGAAGTGAGAGAGGGAAGGAATGAGAGAAAAGGGGAGGAAGAGGGAGAAATGAGAAACAAATAAGAGAGAAAAGGGGGAGAGATAGGAGAGATACCCAGAATTTATTTCCTATTTATTTGTCTGTCTGTCTGTCTGTCTGTCTGTCTGTCTGTCTGTCTGTCTGTCTGTCTGTCTGTCTATCTATCTATCTATCTATCTATCTATCTATCTATCTATCTATCTATCTATGCCGCCCAGTCCCAAAGGGAATGCCGCTCAGACACTATACTTTTCCGCCCACACCAAAAAAAAATTAGAGGGAACATTGCTCTCTCCTCTTTTTTCCCCTCTAATATATTTTACCTGAAGGTATCCTCTATTACCCTCATTGTGTATTATTGTGTATTGGAATAGATGGATGGATGGATGGATGGATGTGGACTGGGCTCTTTGGCTTCCCTTCCCTGGGGGAGAACCCTGCCCTCTGATAACATGAGCCCATTTTTGCAAACTCTACCTTGGAAGCCCTGGCCGGAGACGGGGGTCAGCTCTGCCCAGAGGGTGAGGAGTCCCAGCAGGAGAAGAAGGCCTCCAGAAGACATGGTGAAGCAGTCTGGCCCACACTCGGGCTGCTGGCTCTATTTGTTCTCAAGACTGGGAGTTTGACCCCAACAGATCCAGGAAACAGGATATAGCTGTCCTGTCTTTTAATGCTCACAGAATCCAAATTCCTTCCTCTTTCACAAGATGGGCGAAAAAAGGGGTGTGGAATCTGAGAGTTGGGTTGTCCTGTGAGATTGGAGGAGGTTTGCCAGCTCCCAGTTGTCTCTGTTGATGGGATAGGATAGAAGAACAGAGTTTATTTATTTTATTCATTCATTTGTCCAATACTGTACACAAATACAGAGGAAGAAAAATAGACATGTAGTAATATATATAAGGGTAAAAGTGAACTTAGAGGAGAGGATATATGAAAGGAAGAGAATATATATGATAAGCAGTGTTCCCTCTATTTTTTTTTGGGGGGGGGGGTGGGCGGAAAAGTATAGTGTCTGAGCGGCAATCCCTTCGGGACTGGGCGGCACAGAAATAAATAAATAAATAAACAAATAAACAAACAAACAAACAACCCTGTTTTGCCTCAGAGAATTTCAAAATAAAATACTGTGCTGTGTGTCTATAACAGTGAGCTCATAATAGGGCAACTCTATCAATATCCAAATGCCACTTAAATAGTTGAGCTAGTTTCAAACTAGATTTTGATTTTCTTTCTCTCTTCCTTACTCCCATTCTTTCTCTTTCTCTTTTCCTTCCTCTCTTTTTTCTATCTGTTTCTCTCTCTTCCTCTCTCTCTCCTTCCCTCTCACTCTTTCCCTCTCGGCTTCTGGGCAGGTTTGGAAAACTCTGAGTTGATGATGATTTTTAAGTGAGCGATTGCTCACTGCTCAGCTTAGAGGGAATTATGATGATAAGTGAGAGAAAGGAAAGACAATTGGACAGGGGACGAAAGGCACACCAGTGCACTTATGCACTTATGGAGGTCTAGTCCAGCCCCCTCTCTAAGTAAAAGACCATACCATTTCAGAAAAATAGCTGTTCTGTCTTTTATAAACCTCTAATAATGGATCATGCATTACAGCACGTGGCTGGGACAATCTTTCCACTTCTGCCTGCAAGCTACAAACTAAGGGCTGCAATCTAGAGATCTCGCCATATAAACTAGATGTCCTTATGCAAAGAGGGCAGCACCCCAAGTTCCACAAGGTGCTACGGAACACAACAGCCAAACAAGTGTTACACTGCACCAAGCCAGTCATCTTAACAATGTATTGAATTACAAGTACTTAGCAAGAAAATCCACAACCCCTATTGCTACCAAACTTTGCTGATTTTGGTTTATAGTTATATGATTCAAAAAATACAAAATGTAGAGAGCACTACCTTTCTCTCCTGTATCTCTGTGATCTGAAAGTGCAATTTAAAATGGCTTTACCCTCCTTTTTATACTTTCCAGTCTAGCCCCACTCCAGCCTAATCTGAGCGGTCTGTGCTTGAACACAAACTGCCAATAAAATTGTCCCTTACAGCTAGTAATATCTCCCCCACTTCCTTGAATTCAAAAAATACAAAAATACAAAATGTGATTCATCTCTGTGATTCATCCCATCAGCACACATTCAGTCATTGGCTGAGTCTAGATATTAAGGCTCAATAGCCCCAGGCCTGTTGGCAGAGGTTAGGTTTTAAAACTTGTGGATGGCGGAGAGAGTGGGGGCATCTCTGCAAGGAGTTTGTTCCAAAGGGCTGGGGCCGCCACAGAGAAGGCTCTTCCCCTAAGCTCTGCCAGAGGGCATTGTCTGGATGATGGGACCTGGCGAAGGCCGACTCTGTGGACCTGACCAGCCACTGGGATACATGAAGCAGAAAATGGTCCCATAGGTAATCTGGTCTGATGTCACGTAAGGCTTTATAGGTCATAACCAACACTTTGAATGGCGTTCAGAGACTAATCGGCAGTCAATGCAGCTACCGGAGTGCTGTAGTGACATGGGCATATCTCAGAAGGCCCATGATTGTTCGTGCAGCTGCATTTTGTACTACTTGCAGTCTTCGAACAGTCTTCAAAGGTAGCTCCGTGTAGAGGGCATTGAAGTAGTCAAACCTTGCTTGAGGTGATAAAGGTGTGAGTGACTGTGAGTAGAGACTCCGTGTCCAAATAGGGCCGCAACTGGTGCACCAGGCAGACCAGGGCAAACTTCACCCTCGCCACAGCTGAAAGATGGTTCTCTAATGTGAGCTCAGCTGTGGATCGATGAGGTCGCCCAAGTTGCAGCCTCTCTCTGAGGTGGTCAAGATCTTTTCCTCCCCAGTGTAATGGATGGACAGATGTGATTGTCCTTGGGAGGCAAAACCCACAACCACTCCATCTTGTCGGGATTGAACTTGAGCCTATTAACACCTGTCTAAACCATAACAGTCTCCAGACAATGGCCCATCACTTCCGCTGCTTCGCTGAGTTGACACGGTGGAGATGTATAGCTGAGTATGATCAGCATTCTGATGATAACTCACCCTGTGTTGTTGGATGATTTCACCCAGTGGTTTCATGTAGATATTAAACAGCAGGGGGGAGAGGACTGACCCCTGAGGAACCCCACAAGGGAGAGACCTAGGAGTCAACTCTGACACCCTGCCAACACCAACTGCGACTAACTGGAGAGGTAGGAGGAAAACCACCACAGTATGGCGCCCCCCACTCCCAACCCCTCCAGTCGGCAGAGAAAGATACCATGGTTGATAGTACTGAAAGCCACCGAGAGGTCAAGAAGCACCAGGATGGAGGAATGAACCCTATCCTGGGTCCACCAGAGATCATCCATCAGAGTGACCAAAGTAGTGTCAGTGCTGTAGCTGGGCCTGAAACCGGATCATTGAGGTTCCAGATAATTGGTTTCATCCAATTATGTGCATTACCGCAAGAAATAACGACAAGAGTTTCTGGGGCAAGAACGGCCTTGGGGACAATATTCCCTACATGGCATAGGACCAGATTATCTCTGAATCCCAGCATCCGGTGAGGTCCCACAGAGTTGGTCTTCTCAGGATCCCGCCGAACAGACAATGTCAGCTGGTGGGGCCTAAGGGAGGAGCCTTCTCTGTGGGGGGCCCCAGACCTTTGGAACCAGCTCCCCCCAGAGATTCGCATTGCCTCCACCCTCCTTGCTTTCCGAAAAAAGTTTGAAAACTCATATTTGCCACCAGGCCTGAGGCCATTAAATCTCCACCCCCCGACCAACGAATATATTTAGAATGATCTATTGATTTAGTGAATGATAATTGAATGTTTCTAAGTTTTTAGGATGTTTTTAAGTTTTTTAACTGCAATTAATTGGATCAAATTGTTTTGTTATGTAGTCTATGTTTGTTATGCGCCACCCCAAGTCCACAGAGTCTACAGACAGGGGCGGCATACAAATCCAATTAATAAATAAATATTCGAAGGACATGCAATTGGAACGTAGTACATCAACTGATCAGGTTCCCCTTTTTATTATATTTTGCACAGTCCTGTGTGGATTCTATTGACTCTGTGGACTCTAACTGGACTTTCATCTTTAGCAATAGGCTCCCCCAATTCTGTCAAACCACTGAAAGACAGTGATCTCAATCAATCAACACTGCGTCCACAGAACTCTGCCTAAGGGCAGTTTGTACTCTTAAATCCCCTGGACAATATCTTCGCATCACGCTGTTCTAGGAAGGTGCACAACCTTCTCAGAGACTCTTCTCATCCTGCTTACATCATTTTTGGATTTTTGCCTTCTGGCAGAAGATACAGATCAAGTATAACTAGGACCACAAGTTTTCGGAATAGTTTTATTTTATTTTTAATAAATTTTATTGACAAATGCACAATACAAAACAGAAATCAAAAACACATTTGAAGGAAAAAGGAAAAGAAAAAAATACAAAAAGTGAAAAATAAGAAGACGTTTAAAATGACAAAAGTAAATAAAGTAACAATTGGAGATATATTTTGCTCTCTCCTTCTTTCCTTATTATATTTTGTAAATTTGCAATATAATATTTAGCTTGCGGATTGCCATATCTATATTTTTCATGCTTTCCTAAATTAACTATGCTTCTTAATAATGAATGGAAATTTTTAATATCTCTTTCCATTTTAAAGTTATAATAAAAAGATGTGATAAAACTTTAAAAGTATAGAAAAAGTAATAATCTTAATAACAAAGGAGAACAGTATAAAATTTTAAAGTTATTTTATGAATGTGTTTTTTCGTCTCTTATAGATAAACCATTTATTAACTCTGCTAACGTACCTCCCAAAAAGGCTAACAAAACAATTCTAGTCTATAAATATTATGGCATGACTAGGCTAAGGAAAAAAGGTCTTAATTTTAATTTCGGTAAAATTCCTTTTTGCGATGTGGGCAAAAGCTAGTTGTTCCCAGTTCTTCTCGTTTTTTGCAGCCAATTATACCATTTCTGAATACAGTAGTTTTTAATCCCAGAGCTATAATCACACTTAACAAAGAACTAAAGGATCACCAACAGTGACAGTATTACTTGGTCTGTTGTGTAGATGTTTGGGTGGTTCAGGGTGGGGAATTTGTGGTGAGTGGGGGTTCTTGGGATTGTTACATGTTATCTATCTATCTATCTATCTATCTATCTATCTATCTATCTATCTATCTATCTATCTATCTATCATCTATCTATCTATCTATCTATCTATCTATCTATCATCTATCTATCTATCTATCTATCTATCTATCTATCTATCTATCTATCTATCTATATCTATCTACTGTATATACTCGACTATAAGTCGCTCCGATTATAAGTCGAGGCGCCTACTTTTGCCACAAAACCCGGGAAAATTTATTGACTCCAGTATAAGTCGAGGGTGGAAATTGCAGCGGCTACTGGTAACTTATAAAAATGGAAAACAATAAAATTACATCAATTGAGGCATCAGTAGATTAAATGTTTTAGAATATTTATTTCAAAGAAAACCAGTAAACTAGCTTTGTAAGTTTAAAAGAGGGTAAACAGGTATACAGTATGTCCCCCCAAGGCAGGTATAGGCAAAAAAAAATGCAAGTACTTACCAATGTTCCCTCTAATTTTTTTTCGGTGTGGGCAGAAAAGTATAGTGTCTGAGCGGCATTCCCTTTGGGACTGGGCGGCATAGATAGATAGATTAGATAGATGGATGGATGGAGAGAGAGAGAGAGAGAGAGAGATGATTGAACTCTTGAACCATTTCCAAAAACAGGTGAGGGCTGGGGGTTTTTTCCTCTGTTATTGTTTGAGTGCTTTTTACCATATGCTTTAAATCAAGAGTCTCTTCTCTCTCTCTTTTGTTTCTCTCTCTTTCCTCTAATTCTCTGCCTCAATCATTATCTCATTTCTCTTTTTTTTCTTCCCTTTTTGCTCTCATTTCTCTCTCTCTCTCTCTCTCTCTTCCTTCCTCTCTTCTCTCTCTCTCTTGCTTTCTCTCTCTTTCTCCCCCTCTTTCTCCCCTCTCTTGCCCCCTCTTTCTCTCTCCCCATCTTGCCCCCTTTCTCTCTCTCCCACCTTTCTCTCTCCCCCCTCTTGCCCCCTCTTTCTCTCTCCACCCTCTACCTGTTTAACAGTGGCTGGCTCCGTCTTGATGCAGGCTGCCGCCATCCTGTACTGGGATTGGGGGGTGGAGGGGACCCGGGGGCAGGCAGCCCCCAGCACAGCGGCAGGAGAGGAAGCAAAGCTTGTGCTTCGGCCACACCGGGGCAGAGTGGGCTGAGGCCGGGCCCATCGCCCACGACTGCAGGGGGCAGCCCCAGCGCGGCAGTGGGGGAGGAAGAGGTGAAGTGATGCATTTGAAAATTTTTTAATCTTCTTAAATATATACATTTTAATATCTCTTTGGAATCTAGACTGTATCTGAATATATTGCCACCAATCTTGTTTGTTTGTTTGTTTATTCTTTGTCCAATACACAATACATATAGAAGAGAATAGACATTGAGTAATATATATAAAGATAATATGTAAAATAGAAGGGAAAATATGAGAGTAATAAAATGTATATGATATATGAGTACACTTATTTATGCCTCTTGCTGGCCTCTTAGGAACCTGGAGAGGTCAATCATGGATAGTCTAAGAGAGAAATGTTGGGGGTTAGGGGTTGACATTACTGAGTCAGGTAATGAGTTCCACGCTTCGACAACTCGATTCTTAAAGTCATATTTTTTTACAGTCAAGTTTGGATCGGTTAATATTAAGTTTGAATCTGTTGCGTGCTCTTGTGTTGTTGCGGTTGAAGCTGAAGTAGTTGTTGACCGGTAGGACGTTGCAGCATATGATCTTGTGGGCAATACTTAAATCTATTTTTATCCCCTCTTCCTGTAATTTATGTCTTGGTTTTAGTTTCATTTGATCATCTATTAATTCTTTATATTTTAATATCTTCCTTTCCTGCATCAAATTGGGGTGGCAAATTGCATCTAATGGAGAGATCCAATCAGGGATGGTTTAAAAATGGTCTTTCTTTATATCTTTCCAAACTATAATGTAGGTGCTTTCTTATTATATGTTTTTTAAAATAAGAATGTGTTTTATCCTTATCATACCAAATAAAGGCATGCCAATCAAGCATAAGATCGTAACCTTCTAAGTTTAATATTCTTCTGTTTTCTAATGTTATCCAATCTTTAATCCAAGTTAAAGCGGCAGCCTGATAGTATAATTTCCAGTTAGGTAGTATAAAGCCTCCTTTTTCTTTTATATCTTCTAATATACTTAATTTTATTCTCACCTTCTTACCTTGCCAAAGAAATTTCCTAACTATTGTTGTTAAATCCTTAAAAAAATTTCCCCCTGTATTTATAGGTAAAACCTGAAATAAAAACAGTATCTTAGGTAAAACATTCATCTTAATTGTTGAAATTCTTCCAATGAAGGATAATTTCAAATTATTCCATATTTCTAAATCTTTTTTAATTTCGTCAATCAGTTTTATATAATTATCATTTTTAAGGATATAGTCTTAGATGTAATCCAGATTCCAAAGTACTTTACTTTCTTAGCTATCTTCATGTCTGCAATATATTCTAATTGTCTTTTCTGTGATTCTGTCATATTTTTAACTACTAATTGTGTCTTATTTCTATTTATTTTTAAGCCTGCAACTTTACCGTATTCTTCTATCATTTCAATCAAATTAGGTCGTCAGCAAAGGCTTGCACTTTATAGGTTTCTTTTCCTATAGTTAATCCTTGAATTTTTTTTGTTTGCTATTATCTTAATCAATAAGGCTTCTAGAGTTAAAATAAATAATAAAGGTGAGAGGGGGCAACCCTGTCTCACACCTTTAAAAATTTCAAATTTTTCTAATTGCTCATTGTTTAATATAATTTTTGCTGTCTGATTTGAGTATATCGCATCTATTACATTTACAAATTTCATTCCCAAATTCATTGTGTTTAATTGCATCTTAATAAATGTCCAGTCTACATTAGTCAAATCATCTGCAAAAGCTTGTACTTTATATGTTTCTTTCCCTATAGTTAATCCCTGAATTTTATTATTTGTTCTTATCTTTATCAACAAAACTTCCAAAGATAAAATAAACAGTAAGGGTGAGATCGGGCAGCCCTGTCTCACACCTTTAAAAATTTCAAATTTTTCCAATTGTTCGTTATTTAGTATAATTTTTGCCATTTGCTTTCAGTATATGGAGTCAATTACATTAACAAATTTTGTTCCGAATCTCATTTTATTTAATTGCATTTTAATAAATGTCCAATCTACGTTGTCGAAAGCTTTTTTTGCATCTAGAAACATTCATGACATTTGTCTTCCTGGGTGTTGTTCATAATATTCTGGTGTGTTGATAATCGTTCTGAGATTATTTTTTATTTGTCTGCCTCGTAGAAAACCATTCTGGTCTTCATGTATCTTCTTGCCTAAAATCTTTTTAAGTCTTGCTGCATAAATAGAAGTAAATATTTTATAGTCAACATTTAATAAGGATATAGGTCTATAATTGTGTATCTTATCTTTGTCTGAACCGGATTTGTGTATTAATGTTATTACGGACTCTGACCAGGATTTAGGAATTTTACCATCCATTATAATCTCGTTAAAGGTTTCTAACATATTGTACATTGTAACATTGCTTTCTATTTTATACCATTCTGCCGGTTTGGCATCAGGCCCAGTAGCTTTATTATTTTTTTGATTTTGAAGAGTTGTTTGTAGTTCCATTATTGTGATTGGACTATCTAACCTTGTCTGTTGTTCTTCTGATAATTGAGGTAGATCTGAAGGATCTAAATACTTAAAAATCTCATCTTCTTTTATTTCCTCTTTTTTATATAATTCTTTATAAAATTCCTGTACTATTTTTACTTTTTCGTCAGTCTTAAATTTTAACATACCTTTGTTATCTACTAGTTTTTTAATTATTTTTGATTGTCTATCTTTTCTTAGTTTATATGCAAGCCATCTTCCTGGTTTATTGGAGTGTTTGAAATATTGCTGTTTGGCTCTTTTAATTTTCTCAGCTATTTGATTTTGCTCTATAAGCTTTATTTTATGTTTAACTAGTTCCAGGCGCTTGGGGGGGCGGGGGCAGCCGTGGCTCCTTGCGAGCCCTTGGAAAACTGTGCACAGGGGATGTTTTGGAATGCGCGCGTACACACACGCACATCTTAGAGGGTACAGTGATTGTTACATGTGTTGGGACTAATCTTTAGGCGTCATGTGAATTTCATTGTATGGGTATACTGTGTATAGCTACAATAACAATAAAGTGTTTATCCATCCATCCATCCATCCATCCATCCATCCATCCAGCCAGCCAGCCAGCCAGCCAGCCAGCCAGCCAGCCACTATTTTTATTAATTTTCTTGAGTTTACATTTTAATATTTTCAGGTAAATCAACATTCATACATTTACATTCATAATAATACATTTTATAGTTTACACATTGTATATGCAATTATTCTGTGTTATTTTTTTTGCATTTTCAGCATGCCTGATGCAAATTTGGATATATTTTTGCCAATTTCTTCGGGGCCAAATGCCACCGACAGAACATTTTGTATTGATTTTCTTTATATACTGTTGATTTTGTTAATTTGATGTTTCTGGTCCAAATCTGCTCTCAGTCCCCCAGGTGTACACTATGGCCGAAACTTTCCACCCAAGTGATCATTGGCCCTTTAGCTATTATTATTATTATTATTATTATTATTATTATTATTATTATTATTATTATTATTAATTAGGTTTGTATGCCGCCCCTCTCTGTAGACTCGGGGCGGCTCACAGCATACAAAAAACAATTCATAACAAATCTAATAAATTGAAAAAACATTTAAAAAAGCATTATTAAAACAGACATACACACAAACATACCATACATAAATTGTATAGGCTTGGATGAGGGGGGGGATGCCTCAATTCCCCCATGCCTGACGGCAGAGGTGAGTTTTAAGGAGTTTACGGAAGGCAAGGGGGGTGGGGGCAGTTCTAATTTCCGGGGGGAGTTGGTTCCAGAGAGTTGGGGCCACCACAAAGAAGGCTCTTCCCCTGGGACCCGCCAGATGACATTGTTTAGCTGACGGGACCTGGAGAAGGCCAACTCTGTGGGACCTAATTGGTCGCTATGTCCTCGTGCTTATCATATTCAATCAAGTATTTAAAAATATTATAAGATAATATTAGATATGTGCAATCTGAAGTTCACTAGTCTTAAAACTGTCAAGTTTGAAGACCCACAAGTTAGGGGGTTAGAAGTGCAAGGGTCTTCAAATCTGACAAGATTAATGCTTGTGGACTTCAATTCCCATTTCTGAGCTAGCATGACTAGTGGAAGAATTCTGGGAGTTAAAGTCCACAAGCTTGAAGTCCTTGAAGCTGTCAAGTTTAAAGTTTGTAAAAAGTGTACATGGTTTTGGAAAGTATACATGGTTGTAAAAAATATTCTGCTACACTGGCATTTTATTAAACAATATAATCCTACAACATTTGTTTCAGAATACTTTTTTCCTTGTTTTCCTCCTCTGAAATCTAGGAGCGTCTTATACACTGAAAACTACAATAATTAACTATATTATATAAATATATAAGGTGTAGAGAACAAAATTGACATGTTAGAAGGAAACTAACTACAGTTTTGAAACCAGCATGCCTTATTAACTATAAAAAAAGCTCAAAAATCAAACTCAGCAGAAATTGTGTTGCAAATTGTTCCCCAGTGTTATGATTGGATTCTAGTTAAATGGTCTTTAATTGTTTGGGGTTTTAGATGAGGTTTCATATGGGGTTTCTAATATTTTGTACTTGGTATTGATTTTATCATGTAAGCCACCCTGAATCCGCTGGAGAAAGGCAGCCTAGAAATCAAGTAAGTAAGTAAGTAAGTAAGTAAGTAAGTAAGTAAGTAAGTAAGTAAGTAAGTAAGTAAGTAAGTAAGTAAGTAAGAAAGTAAGTAAGTAAGTAAGTAAGTAAGTAAGTAAGTAAGTAAGTAAGTAAACAAATAAACCAACCAAACAAACAACCAACCAACCAAACAAACAAACAAACCAACAATTCAGTGTGCTTACTGCCCGTGTCCTACTCTCCTATTGTCCAAATTTGCCTATAGCTCTCGTGCACGCTTTCTGAAAAGCCACATTGTGGAAGGATGCGCTGCCTCTCAGCTCCTCTGCCTCTGAGATGAGAGGGGGGAGGACAGGACACAGGTCAACGTGGGGAGGGGAACCCCCCAAAGGGGCTGAAGAAGACACTTGAGACCAAGAGGGCAGCCAGAATCAATGCTTCATTGCAGAGGGAAAGGAATGAACCCAGGGTGGGTTTTGGGGTGGAGGGTCTCCAGGGTGGTCCAGGACAGAAGAAGGCTCTTTGGGTCAAGGTCGAACAGTAGTTCTAGCTGGGGAGGGTATCCCCACTGGGGGTGCTGTAAAAACAAACATTCATATATGAGGTTTCTGCCCAGAACGGCCTCCCGTGCTCCCCCCTGCCTCATCTTACAACCAGGAAGACCCAAATCTGAAATCAGGAGGAATGTTCTGGTTGGGGGAGAAGGGAAGCAATGGGGCAGCAGCAGCGGTGAAATCCAGCAGGTTCTGACCGGTTCTGGAGAACTAGTAGCGGGAATTTTGAGTAGTTTGGAAAACTGACAAGTATCACCTCTGGATGCCCCCAGAATTGGGGATTTTTCAGTATCCTTCTCCTGCCATGCCCACCAAGCGCTGCCCACAGCAGCCTGCCCCCTGGAGCTATGGGGCTCCATCACTGAGAGTTTCAAGCAAAAGTGGGACATGATCTTTCCATGAATCCCTGGTGATTTCTACACTGGAAGGAGGATGGGCTAGATGACCTCCAATCCTCCCCTTCTAGGAGACCTCAAGGCCACCTCTGGGACCATGGGTAAAGGACTCATTTGTAGGGTGCCTCAAGGGTTGGTCCTCTCTCCTCTCCTATTCAATAGGGGCGGCATACAAATCTAATAAACTCTAACTGTAATGTGCAGCACATACCAAAGTAAGGATTCACGCACTGAGACACACAACCATAATGGCAACACTTCTCCTCCTTGGGACATTTCCAGTCATGTTCACACCTTTTGTCACAGGGAAGTTTTGCAAGGCCTGGGGGGCACATTCCAGCTTTTTCTGCAAAATAGAACATGCCAAGGCTGAGACAGTCTCCTGGAATTGGAGTCCGAGAACAAGAAACACCCCCTCTCTGCACTTTTCAGGACCCAAAACATCTGCATACATCTTCCAGGATGCTACATCATCAGCTGGAACCGGATCCCCCCACCCCCGATCTCTTTTCTCACAAAGCACAGCCATTTCCCCTTGGGGTCAACTATGGTTTTATTTTTTTAAAATCAAAATGAAGATGGAGATGCGTGTGTTGTACTGGAAACAGAAGGACAAAACCCAGAAGAAAATTCCCCCCCCCACCAATTTTTTCTAAAAAGATGGTGATTTCCATGGACCAGCACTGACTGAACCAGTTTGTTTGTTTGTTTGTTTGTCTGTTTATCTATTTATCTATTTATCTATTTATCTATTTATCTATTTATCTATTTATCTATTTATCTATTTATCTATTTATCTATTTATCTATTTATCTATTTATCTATTTATCTATTTATCTATTTATCTATTTATCTATTTATCTATCTATCTATCTATCTATCTATTTATCTATTTATCTATTTATCTATTTATCTATTTATCTATTTATCTATTTATCTATTTATCTATTTATCTATTTATCTATCTATCTATCTATCTATCTATCTATCTATCTATCTATCTATCTATCTATCTATCTATCTATCTATTTATCTATTTATCTATCTATCTATCTATCTATCTATCTATCTATCTATTTATTTATTTATCTATTTATCTATTTATCTATTTATTTATTTATTCGATTTTTATGCCTCCCTTCTCCTTAGACTCAGGGCGGCTTATAACCTGTTAGCAATAGCCCTTTTGAACAGAGCCAGCCTATTGCCCCCACAATCCGGGTCCTCATTTGACCCACCTCGGAAGGATGGAAGGCTGAGTCAACCTTGAGCCGGTGATGAGATTTGAACCGCTGACCTTCAGATCTACAAGTCAGCTTCAGTGGCCTGCAGTACTTGCTGTGCCATCCCGGCTCAGTTCCATGACATCATTGTGACATCACCAGTGGGTTGCTCCTAGTTTGCACAAACTGGTCCAAACTGGGAGGAACCCACCTCTGGAGTGGACATGTGTACTATTACCCACTGGTTTCTACCAATGCACTCGACTGTTATCTGAGGAAAAAGATGTTTCTCTTCTCACCCAAAAAGATTCATATGTCAAACCGCTGCAGAAGTTGGGGATAAATGAACAGCTTGCCACACTATCTACAGAAGCCTGAGGTTGATGGGGACTTGGGAGGGGGGATTTTCAGGAGGGAGCAGATGCAGCCACAAAGCATCCCTTCTTCGAGGGGTTCAAGGCCATCCTATACCCAACCTCTGGGCGGAAGCAGAGGAATGACTTGCCATGCTGGCACAATCTGAGTGGGCAACGTGACAGGTTTGTGGGTAGGGGGACAAGGGATGTGAACTTTCAGCTGGGTGGGAAACTCAGAATCAGGTTCCCCAGTGTGGATGCCAGGAGGGCTCCGGCAATAAATTGGGACTTTGAGGAGCACTTTGATTCGGACTCTGATATAGTTCAGAAGTTACCTGGAGCCTTGATATAACAACCACCTGAGAACCATCACAGCTCCATTGCAATTTGTATACCGGGCAAATAGATTGACCAATGATGCTGTTAATGTGACTCTACATTACACTCTATAGCATCTGGGATCTCCAAAAACCTACGCAAGGATCCTCTTTGTAGACTTTAGTTCAGCATTCAACACCATCATTCCAGACACTCTTCTAAGTGGAACCACATAAAACAAAAACTGCAGAAAAAACCATGGCTGCCCACCTGCCTTCCATGGAGGTCCTGTAGATGGCACGAGTCAAAAAGAGGGCGGGGAAAATATTGACTGGCCCCTCACATCCTGGACGCAAACTGTTTCAACTCCTACCCTCAAAGTGTCACTACAGAGCACTGCACACCAAGACAACTAGAAAAAGAACAGTTTTCCCCCAAATGCCATCACTCTGCTAAACAAATAATTCCCTCAACACTATCAAACTATCAAACTGACAGAGTCTGGATGGGTGTCAACAGACTCAAGCTCAACCCGGATAAGATGGAGTGGCTGTAGGTTCTGCCTCCCAGGGACAATTCCATCTGTCACTCCATAACCCTGGGGTGGGGAATTATTGACCCCCTCAGAGAGGGTCTGCAACTTGGGCATTCTCTTCGATCCACAGCTCACATTAGAGAAATATCTTTCAGCTGTGGTGAGGGGGCCGTTTGCCCAGGTTCGCCTCGTGCACCAGTTGTGGCCCTATCTGGACCGGGACTCACTACTCAGTCACTCATGTCCTCATCACCTCGAGGCTTGACTACTGTAACGCTCTCTACATGGGGCTACCTTTGAAAAGTGTTCGGAAACTTCAGATCGTGTAGAATGCAGCTGCAAGAGCAATCATGGGCTTTCCCAAATATGCCCATGTTACACCAACACTCCGCAGTCTGCATTGGTTGCCGATCAGTTTCCGGTCACAATTCAAAGTGTTGGATATGACCTGTAAAGCCCTTCATGGCACCGGACCAGATTATCTCCGGGACCGCCTTCTGCCGCACGAATCCCAGCAACAGGTTAGGTCCCACAGAGTTGGCCTTCTTAGGGTCCTGTCGACTAAACAATGTCGTTTGGCGGGACCCAGGGGAAGAGCCTTCTCTGTGGCAGCCCAGACCCTCTGAAACCAGCTCTCCCCGGAGATTAGAACTGCCCCCACCTTCCTTGCCTTTCGTAAACTTCTTAAAAGCCACCTCTGCCATCAGGCATGGGGGAATTGAGACATCTCCCCTGGGCCAATACAGTTTATACATGGTATGTATGTATCTTATCAGGGTTGAGATTGAGTCTGTTGACACCCATCCAGAGCCCAAGAACCTCCAGGCACTGGCACATCTCTTCCACTGCTTCGTTGACTGGACATGGGGTGGAGATGTAGAGCTGGGTATTGTCAGCATACTGAGGATACCTCACCCCATGCCCCTGGATGATCTCACCCAGCGGTTTCATGTAGATATTAAATAGCAGGGGGGAGAGGACTGACCCCTGAGGCACCCCACAAAGTAGAGACCTAGAGGTCGACCTCTGACCCCCCACTAACACCGACCGACTGACCGGAGACGTAGGAGGAGAACCACTGAAGAACAGTGCCTCCCACTCCCAACTCCTCCAGCCAGTGCAGAAGGATACCATGGTCAATGGTATCAAAAGCCACGGAGAGGTCAAGAAGCATCAGGACAGAGGATAAACCCCTGTCCCGGGCCCGCCAGGGATCATCCATCAGCGCGACCAAAGCAGTTTCCGTGCTTTAGCCGGGTCTGAATCCTGACCGGGTCTAGATAATTGGCTTCTTCCAAGGACTGCTGGAGTTGGAGCGCCACCACCTTCTCAACAACCTTCCCCATAAAGGGGAGGTTGGAGACTGGACGGTAGCTATTAAGCACAGCTGGGTCCACGGAAGGCTTCTTGAGAAGGGGGTGCCCAAGTGCCCTCCCCAGAGGAGCGTTGACAATCTCTTGGACCCAACTCCATGTCACCTCTCGGCTATCCGAAACCAACCAAGAGTAACACAGATCCAGTAAGCAGGTGGCGAAACTCACAGCTCTAATGGCCTTGTCCACTTCATCAGGTGTCACCAAGTCAAACTCCTCCCAGACAGGTGGAGAAGGACAGGCCCCAATCACCTCGACTGACTTGTCAGCCGACACTGCTGTCCAATCAGAGACCATCAGGCATCTGGGATGGAACCACCTAGTCGGTTCCGCCTCCCTGCGGGGGAGGATTGGAGCCAGGAGATCAAGCTGCAGTAGAAAATGGTCTGACCATGACAAAGGCAACACTTCTAAGCCCTTTAGTCTCAGACCATTACTCAGTTGCTCCAAGAGGAATGCCATGTCGGGTGCATGTCCCCCCTCATGACCCTGAACTATGTGAGTCAGGTCCATGGCTCTCATGGTGGCCATGAACTCGTGTGCTAACCCAGAGGAACTGCCAAGTGACAGTAGATTGAAGTCCCCCAGGATGATAAGTCAGGGGAACTCCACTGCCACCCTGGCCACCTCCTCGAGCAGCATAAGCAGGGCTGTTGACACGTAGCTGGGAGGCAGGTATGTGAGCAACAAGCCCACCTGAACCCCTAAGTCCAACTTCACCAGGAGGGACTCACAACCCACAATCTCAGGAGCAATGAGTTTACGTAGACAGAGGTTCTCCTTGGCTATAATAGCCACTCCTCCCCCACCTTCCCTGTGGTCGAGGCTGATGTCATACCTGGAACCTGTCTGGGCAAATTTCCAAGAGAAGAACTCCTCCCTCTAGGCACAGCCAGGTTTCAGTCACACATGCCAGGTCGGCCTCCTCATCCAGGATCAAATGAGGAGAGCTTTATTTACCGCTGCCCTGCCATTGAGTAGCAGCAGCTTGAGCCCAGGCCTGGATTACACTAGTCACCAGTTCCCTGGGTTGAGCTCATGGAGCTGGAATAAGGGATCGCTTTCAGGCAGAGATCCCTTCTTCCCCCAGCATGGCTTGCCCCATGGCTCCCACCATATCTGCCTCTCCCCAGCATTACCGGAATTTTCTGGCCCTCTGCCACCCCAGAGATTGGCTCCCCCAACCCTCCTGCCCTTCCATCACCAGGTGAGCTAAGCATTCCATCTACACTATGTGCATTCATTTCATAATCATCCATTCCATACATGTAACCCCATTCATCCCATTAATTCCAATTATTACATATATCTATCATTAAATCCCCTCCAATAATTTAGCTAAAAAGAGTAAAAAAAACATTTAAAAAAACCATTAGAAATCACAATTATCAACAATTAGCACTATAGTTACTTAATGACTACTAAAAACTACAGATTAGTAACAAAAATACAGGGAATAGTTGATGGGCTAGCAGTTCTTTAAGCAAATCAGCAGCAGATGGCACCAGACTCTTGACTTTTGAAAAGGTTGATTGGTTTAGGGTTCACCAGGGTAATAGCATATATTCTCACAACTACAGTGGTACCTCGTGATACGAATCTGGGGTTTGGAAATTTTTTGCCTCTTCTTATGAACTTTTTTCAGCTTACGAACCCACCGCAGATCGCAAAATGGTGCTCCGCTGGGCGCTGCCGCCCAGCTGTCACCTTTTAAAACAGAAGGGGGGCTTCTCTGTGTTCTCCCGAACCCGAACCTGAACTTTTCGGGTTCAGGTTTGAGAGGCCGCCGAGAAGCGCCTCACCTTCTGAAACAGCCGGGGGGCTTCTCGGCGTTCTCCTGAACACCGAACCCAATAGTTCAGATTCCGGAGGCCACCGAGAAGTGCCCGGCTGTTTCAGAAGGTTACAGCTGGGCAGCGCCACTTGACGGAGCGCCGTTTTTGTGATCAGCGGTAGCGTTTTCGGCCGATCTGGAGGCTGCAAAGGAGGTGGGGAATCCCAATAGGGAATTACATGGGCAGAGCTTTGACATCACGAAGAAGTTCGGGTTCAGGTTCGGGTTCGGGAGAACACCGAGAAGCCCCCTGGCTGTTTTAAAAGGGGACAGCCGGGCGGCGGCGCCCAGCAGAGCACCATTTTGCAATTTTTTTTCTTTTTCCATCCATTAATCGCTTTTACACTGTTTCCTATGGGAAACAATGTTTCGCCTTACGAACCTTTCGCCTTACGGACTTACTTCCGCAACCAATTAAGTTCGTAAGATGAGGTATCACTGTATCTGGTTCCCATTAGAGACTGAGATTTGTCTGCTTTTATCTTCCCTATGTTCCTCATCTCCCAGTTTTCAGAGGATTTCATTGAAAACAAAGTTAATAAAAATAAGTTTTCTGCTAAAACATCTTTCTAGCATTTGTTGAAGTACAAATGAAACCAATGGCCTTTATTATATCTGAGAACAAAATGTCAAAATTAGAACTCATTCTGTTGAGAGAGAAAAATTAATCTATTCAGCTATATTCACTTACCAACACAAGAATGCAAACTCCGAATCTGAAATGGGGGTGGGTATGGCAGCATTGCAGAAACCGTAACATTTTAAAGGACCTAAACTATTTTTTTTGGCCAAACAAAGTGTTCTTTTGCCAGCTACTTTTATCTTTATTTTTCTTTATAACCTGAAATGCATTTGTGATAAGAGAAAGTAGACTAGTACTATTTGCATGGAGGTGACATCAAAAAAGACAAAACAGAGATTCGGATTACAGGGAAGTGGCTGCCATGTGGACCCTCCCTTTGTAGATATTTCTGCTGTGGACTTACTACAACATGTATGCATTTCATTGCAGCACAGTTTAATTTAGTTCACTATAGAATAATTTGCAATATTTTTGTGGTTTCAAAATACAGGTGAAACTCAAAAAACTAGAATATTGTGCAAATGTTAATTTATTTTAGTAATGTAACTTAA
Organism: Erythrolamprus reginae; assembly: GCF_031021105.1. Taxonomy (NCBI): domain Eukaryota; kingdom Metazoa; phylum Chordata; class Lepidosauria; order Squamata; family Dipsadidae; genus Erythrolamprus; species Erythrolamprus reginae. The sequence continues at coordinate 237,949 of NW_027248498.1, forward strand.
AAGCGGAAAGTTAATATATGAGAGATATTCATAACATGCAAGGCACGATAGTTCAAGCCGTGATTGGTCATAATGGTGATAATTATGGGGCACAGCTCATGAAAAACCCCAATCCCCCGTCTCAGAAAATTAGAATATTGCATGCGAGTCAGCAGAGTTCCGGAAAAGTCAGAGTCAGTGAGAGGGTCCAGGTCCCTAAGTATGGTGATCTCTCCGTTCCTGTTGGTAACCTTGGGCTCCAATGTCTCTGCAACACCCCCAGCTCTCGTCCGTCATTCCGGTCGTCCTCTGATACCTATTGTTCTTATGGGGCGACATCTCTGTCTCTCCTCGGTCTCTGCTGTCCCCGCGGGATGTCCAGATAGCCTCCAAACTGCCTCCTCCCAGCCTCAGCAAATATAATAATAATAATAATAACAACAACAACAACAACAACAACAATAATCTGGCCTAATCCTACAACCACGGAGACCCAAATCTGAACTCAGGAGGAAGGGCCTGATTGGGAGAGAGCTGGGAAACAATGGGGCAGCAGCCTCCCCCTTGGAGTTATGGGGCTCCATCACTGAGGCTTTCAAGTAAAGGTGGGACAGCCATCCGTCCAGGATGCGCTGAGGATTTCTACGCTGGGAGGAGGGTGGACTAATGACCTCCCATGTCTTTTCCCAATCCCCTCTTTCCAGGAGACCTCAAGAGGTGAGGCTGCTTGGAGCACAGAGAAGGAGGCCTTCACAGGAGCTTCCTAGCTGGGAACATTTCTCACAATCAGAAGTGTGAGCTTGTGGCCCTAACCCTCCTGGTCAGCTGAGCATGGAGTAATTGTGGCCTGCTCAGGGGATGAGCATGAATGGGACTCCATGTGCCCAGACCAAGTCTTGGTTTAGGAGGTCCCACACAGCAATCCCTACTACACAAGTGACAACACAATTTACTGTCAAGCTTGAAGCTTCTGCTGTTGCACCATTATCGCTTTTCAACTTGCCAAAGAATTAAGGGGGGAGGGAAGGGGGGGGATGGACTTCAGACTTCAAAGAGAAGAGCCCTGAGGTCCAAGGACACACCGGCAAAGGTCTGCCAAACGTAATGATGCTGAATTGGAGAATGTGACCTCCCCTAATAAGGAGAATTCTGCACTCTTGACTACGGTCTATGGGTTTGCGCAAGAAATAACCAGAGCTGGTTTTGCCTCCTTCAGTGCCAAAATGAGTTGCTTAATAAAGTTTTCATCCCTCATTGGTTGGGTTTCTGAGTCGTAAAGTTGACAGTTACCTTATATTCGGTCCCTGCAGTCAAATCAATCTTTCAGTCTCAATGCTGATTGTGCCTGGAAGGGCCGGGCGCTGCACATCTTCTGCAAAAAAGAAGACCCCAAGGCCAAATGTGAGAGCAGGCTGACCAGATAGGAAACTGGTTCTGTTTTATTGTCAAGCTACATTAACAGGATCTTGAAGAGCTAAAAGGACAAATCTCCTGCTCTGTCCTATGCAGCCTAAGAAACTAGGGAGGGTCTCTTCCCTCCTCTCCTCTCCTCTCCTATTCTCTTCTCTTCTCTTTTCTCCTCTCTCCTTCCCCTCCCCCTCTCCTCTCCTGTCCTATCCTCCCTCCCCTCCCTTCTTCTGAGGCTGCTGGCTGTACCATCTCTTATTTAACTGTTCCTTTGGCAGCATCTCTTTACCTGGTCTCCCAACGTCTTTCACACACACCATTTCCTCTCAAATTAACACCGGAGCAAACAAGATCCCATCTCTGGTCCTCTCAGCCGTCAAAGCCTCTTCCTGCATCCAGGATGAGAGAGGCTGGCTGGGGCATGACTCTCCCTGCCACCTCCTTCCCCTCAAAGGGTGGGAATTCCTCCTTAGTCCTAGGCTGGTTCTCTCCACAATGGTCGGAAACTAATCAGGGAGAGAAGCAACCTGAAATTTAGGAGAAATATCCTCATGGTGAGAACAATTGACCAGAGGAACCACTTGCCTCCAGAAGTTGTGGGCGAAGAGATTGGACAGCCAGTTGCCTCAAATAGTATAGGACCTCATGCTTGTTAGTGCTATGTACATAACCAGTTGGGTTTGGCAATTGATAACACAAACCAAGTATGTAATAGAACACTATTGCTTTAAGAGCTAGTGTTGCAGTTAACCATAAGAGGGAGCTAGAAGCATCTCTCTCATTCTCTCTCTCTCTCTCTGCTAGTTTGTCGTTGTATAGAACCCTGTTTTGAAATGGTAATTTATGTATTTTTAAATGTATTTGTAAAATGGTAATTTATGTATTTGTAAATTACCGAGTCTGCGGAGAGGGGCGGCATACAAATCTAATAAACAAACAAACAAACAAATAGAACAAGTAAGCTTGTAGTATTGTATATGTATTGAGAGTTATTGAATGATGCAATTGTATATGACTAGGATTGTTCTTGACTAAGATATTTGCCAAGGTTACTATAATTTATACACTTAGTGTGTCTGAATTCTATTGCTGAATTACTACCAATATCTCTGGGCTACCAGCTAGATATCTGCAAAACCTCCACATTTCCTCTGTGTATGTGTATCTTTGTCTACTAAGAGATTACTCTGCACACTCCCTAACACTTAACAATGTTTGAGCAGAGGGTTGGACTAGAAGATCTCTAGGGTCCCTTCCATTCTGTCATTCTCTTAAAGCCATGGACGGGGACTGAGGGTCAAGCCAGCATCCAAATAACAGGGGCAGACAACCAAGTAGAAAATCATGTCCTCAGGATGGAACTGCCAAGGAGGAAACCCACATCCACACCACCAGGGAGCAAACCAGACACTCGGTTGCATTCTTGGTGTTGCCCAGTTGGATAATGAAACATTTGCAAGAAAACCACCAGGCTCAGAGAGAACCAAGCAGCCCACACTCTTCCTCCTCCCCCTCCTCCTCCTTCTCCCCCTACTCCTCGTCTCCGCAAACTCCACCCCCTTCTAGCAGTGATGATGTTCCCTAGTTGGGTCATAAAAGGCTCTGCAAGAAAACCACCAAGCTCAGAGAGCACCCAAAATTCTATAGTGACCAAGATTCCCTTCTACTGAATCAATCAGAGCCTGTGGTGAGAACCAGGATATCACATTAAGCCCCTCTATGCTACATGTCTTCAGAGAGGGGCGGCATATTTATTTATTCATTTATTTATTTATTAGATTTGTATGCCGCCCCTCTCTAATAAATTGAATTGAATTGAATGTTAAGAGACAACAGTTCTTGTTCAATGAAGAGGCCAATCCGCAATTCCTCCCCTACTTACCAAGACAGCTGTGTTGGCATGCCTCTAGGTTCTCAAAATTGTTGTCATTGCCTCCACAACCACCATAAATAAACTCTTGGCATTCCTTTGAAGTTGCATTGTAGTAGAAGCGAGGGATTCTGGATTCACATGGTCCAATCTCAGGAGACAGGTTACAAATCTCTGTGACAAATGGGAGAGGGAAAAAATGTCACATATACGGATAGCATCCTCTCCCATTGAGAATGAGGATTAACAGAATCCAGCAGAGTCAATTCCCCACCTCTTGTGAAACAGGCCCAAAGAAACTTAGACCACTGAATCTCTCTCCACAAGTACTTAGTCCTCTGTCCTCTGTAGCTACATTGATAACAAAACAGTTCATTTGAAATTGCTTAATTTTGCGGGTTAAAAATTCCGATTCTGCTGTTGCATTGAGTCAAGATTGGTCAGCCTTCCCCTAAAATTGCATCTTTTGGGGGACCCTCCCCCATTTCTGTCCCCTATTCAGGTGACACCCAACCACCATCTCCAGAACCTCCCCAGAAGTAGCCCCACTAAGCCAGAGGGTCCAGACTGGGCATTTTGGCTTCCCTTTCCTGGGGGAGAACTCTGACCACATGAGCCCATTTCTGCAAACTCTGCCTGGTCTGCCCTGGCCGGAGACAGGGGTCAGCTCTGCCCAGAGGGTGAGGAGTCCCAGCTGTAGCTGCCATAGCATAATGTTAGGATAGGATTTGATATCTATACTTCTGACATAAATGCTTTATACTCTTTTATTCCATCAGCCAGGACAGGACTGTACGTAAAAATCACATAAGATAAGTCTGAACTTCTGGTGAAATCTGCTTTGGAAGTGACTGGCCATAAAACGATTCAGTGGCTCTCCTCGAATAACAAGAATGTGTCAGCAGGATGAGGACTGTGTGATCAAAGGATGCAATTTCCATTTCCTGGGGTAAACAGGACGAAGGCTGCGATAAAAGACCTTGCTTTGTGGTAAACAGGAGATAGCTGTATTCACAACAAAGGGACCCAGGAAATTGGCCACGAGAGACATTTGTTCAGTAGAAACTAGTTACGTGCCATATGTAGATAGGAAGGACTGGGAAGTTGTGTCATATCTTAGAATTACATTATTGGATGTTTGTATATCACTTGACATGTACGTATAATCACTCCCAATTTCCATATTCCCCCAATAAAAGGAGGTGCACAGCTCAACACTGTTTCATTTCACCCAGAGGGAAATATTTCCAGGTTTTCTTTCTAGGATTCGCGTTTGTGAGTGACCCCCCATGGCTGGGGTTGCTCTAAGTCCCTCTGAAGACATCATTACCCTCAGGGACTTTGCAGCACCCTTACCAGCAGGAGAAGAAGGCTTCCAGAAGACATGGTGAAGCCGTCTGCCCCACACTCAGGCTGCGTGCATTAAATAGTCTTGTGTCTATCAATTTCACATCCAGGAAGCAGGGCAACGCAATGCAGTGTGGATACAAATTACTTCTTCTTTCACAAGATGGTAGAACAAGAGGTGGGAAATCTGAGAGTTGGATTGGCTGAGCAGTTTGGGGAAAGCTAGGCAGGTCCCTGTTGATGTCAATGGTCAAGCAAAACTCACCTTTCCAGATTTGCCCCAGAGGCGGGAGAATCTTATCTGTCAATATGCTGTGGTGTCCCTGGTTGAGGGTGGAATATGGGGCCACTTGGTTGGGGCGATGGGGTAGCTTCCTGGTCAGGGCTGCTGTGGGTTTGTGATAAGAAAAGTGAAGGGATTTCTCCTCTTTGGCAATTATTTTAATTCTTTTCAATAATCCATACATTAATGCATATACCTTTAGATGTTACAATATTGCAGTAAAGACATAGTTATAATCCATCATTCATAACAATTTATTCCAGGTATTTTTTTCTTTTTTTCTTTTTAGAAAATTTTATTAGATATATACATGTTAAAACAAGACAATGTGTTTCATCTTCTGATTACATTTCCTTAGACAATTTATTCCTTTCATGTTTCCACGGTATATAGCAACAGCATATCTTATCAGTTTAACATTCTTAATTATAAACTTAATTTTACTTATTTCTAACAACTTAGCATTTACATTATTTACAGCTATTCCTTTTCCTACTGTCAACCCAGATGTAAAAATCGTCCCTTGTGTCGTTATGGCAAGATTGATTATTGTTTTTAAGTTTTTGTGTTAGTTTATCAGTAAGGAATTTTCCTAATCATGTCTCTCTCCATTGCTGTGTCTTCTTTCTTCCAATTTTATGCTATGCAAATCCTAATTGCAGTAATTACATGTTGTATCAGATAATAATGGTTTTTTTTTAATTTTAGAATCTATTATGCCTAGAAGAAAGACCTCCGGTTTAAATTGCAGTTTAACTTTGTTTATTTTGTAAATCCACATTCTAATTTTATTCCAAATTTTCCTAATTTCGGGACAGGTCCACCACGTGTGAAAAAACGTTCCATTTTTGTTCCTGCATCTCCAGCAGTCCAGGTTTAGTTTGGGGTAGATATATGCCACCTATAAAGCATCTTTAAAATGTTTTCTTTGTACGTAGTTGATTTAGTTATTTTGTAATTTCTTTTCCAAATTGTCTCCCATTTATCCACATATATATTTTATTTATTTATTTTGTCCAATACACAATGAGGGTTTTAGTGTGTGTGTGTGTGTGTGTATAAAATGTTTTTTAGCTGAAATGTTTAAAATTAAGGGAGACTAGGATGGTACCATTTCGGCCTTGTTCTGGTCTCATCAGCTAGCCACACCCTTACTTGGATTCGATCCGACATAAAAAAACATATATAGAGGAAATACTCATAGTAAAATATATCTAAGAATAGAAAAGAAGATATAGTAGTATCTAGTAGATATATCAATGAAAGAATAGAAGAAGAGATAGAGGAATAGAAGAAAGGTATAGGAGATATAGGAGAGCAATAGGACAGGGGATGGAAGGCACTATAGTGCACTTGTACTCGCCCCTTACTGACCTCTTAGGAATCTGGAGAGGTCAACTGTGGATAATCTAAGGGTAAAGTGTTGGGGGCTTGGGGATGACACTATGGAGTCTGGTAATGAGTTCCACGCTTCAACAACTCGGTTACTGAAGTCATATTTTTTACAGTCAAGTTTGGAGCGGTTAATATTAAGTTTAAATCTGTTGTGTGCTCTTGTGTTGTTGTGGTTGAAGCTGAAGTAGTCGCCAACAGGCAGGACGTTGCAGCATATGATGATGATGATGATGATGATGATGATGATGATGATGATGATTATTATTATTATTATTATTATTATTATTATTATTGGATTTGTATGCCGCCCCTCTCCGCAGACTTGGGGTGGCTAACAACATGAACAATCCAATTAATAAAAACAACTAAAAAACCCTTATTATAAAAAAAACCAAACAAGTATTGTGGGCAATACTTGAATCTGTTATGTGCTCTTGTGTTGTTGTGGTTGAAGCTGAAGTAGTTCACAGGCAGGACACTGCAGCATATGATCTTGTGGGCAATACTTAGATCTTGTTTAAGGCGTCATAGTTCTAGGCTTTCTAGGCCCAGGATTGAAAGTCTAGTCTCGTAGGGAATTCTGTTTCGAGTGGAGGAGTGAAGGGCTCTTCTGGTGAAGGATCTTGAGTGAAGATGTTGAAAGAAAATGCAGCGTGCGCATCCTGAAAATTGCTACTAAGAACCTAAGAAGAGCCCTGCTGAATCAGGCCAAAGCCCATCGAGTCCAGCATTCGATGTCACCCAGTGCCCCCCCCCCCAATTATCCCTGGGGATCTTGAGTAGAAAGAGAAGGCAAGACCCTCCCTTTCTCTGGACCCCCAACAAGTGGGGCCCAAGGGAACCCTGCCTGCCTCAATCACCACCTATGATACACTATATACATTCTGAACATACTGGAACATAGCACCTGAACGTAACACCGGCTATTGGAACGTAGCCACTGACCATTCTGGTAGCAAGCCATCAGTGGATTAGAAAGCACAAAGGTCCTTAAGGCTCTTCCCCAACCTGGTGCGCTCTTCGCATGCTCAGGGTGGAGGCATTCGAGAGCCCTCTGAGACATTGTAATTTGATTTTCTGCATTTTTCAGATGGCTGACTGGATAGTTCCTGTTGCTTAAGATCCCGATTCCGCTGTTGCATTGAGTCAAGATAGACCAGACTTTCCCCTAAATTTGCATCTTTCTTTCTTGGGACCCTCCCGCATTTCTGTCCCCTATTCAGCTGACACCCAACCACCATCTCAGAACCTCCCCAGAAGAAGCCCCACCAAGCCAGAGGGTCCAGACTGGGCTCTTTGGCTTCCCTTCCCTGGGGGAGAACTCTGACCACATGAGCCCATTTCTGCAAACTCTACCTGGCCGGCCCTGGACGGAGATGGGGGTCAGCTCTGCCCAGAGGGTGAGGAGTCCCAGCAGGAGAAGAAGGCCTCCAGAAGACATGGTGATGCCGCCTGTCCCACACTCGGGCTGCTGGCTCCTTTTATTCTCCCAGTTGGGAATTTTCACACCTCCAGATACCAGTGAATTAGGATGACTTCATGCACCAAGAATCCAAATTCCTTCCTCTTTCACAAGATGGGTGAGAAAAGAGGTGCAGAATCTGAGAGTGGAATTGTCCTGTCAGTTTGGGAGACTGCTGCCAGCTCCCGGTTGTTTCTGTGAATAGGATGAGATGGGATGGGATAGGAGGAATAGGATAGGATAGGATAGGATAGGATAGGAGAGGAGAGGAGAGAAGAGAAGAGAAGAGAAGAGAAGAGAAGAACAGAATTGAAAGTGATGTTGGAGGTCTTCTAGTCCAGGCCCCTGTCCAAGTAAAAGACTCCATACCAAGGGTAGGCAAAGTTGGCTCTTCTATGACATCTGGACTTCAACTCCCAGAATTCATGAGCTAGCATAATTGGCTCGGGAATTCTGGGAGTTGAAGTCCACTAGTCATAGCAGAGCCAACTTTGCCTACCCCTGTGGCAACTTCTGAGATATTGGAAGACTACTATCATGTCTCCCCTGGTCCTTCTTTTCATTCAACTAGCCATGACCAGTTCTTGCAACCGTTCTTCATATGTTTTAGTCTCCAATCCCCTAATCCTCTTTATCACTCTTCTCTGCACTTTTTCTAAAGTCTCAACATCCTTTTTGCATTGTGGCAACCAAAACTGAATGCAGTATTCTAAGTGTGGCCTTACTGAGGCCTTATAAAATGGTATTAACACCTCACGTGATCTTGATTCTATCACTCTGTTAATGCATCCTAGAACTGTGTTGGCTTTTTGGGCAGCTGCTGGCTCATATGGCTCACAGATACTACCGTTGAGCATGGTACCACATGCACTGTACTGTGCATTTTGATGCAATTTATATTGACTTCTGCAAAGCCTTTGACTCAGTGATCCACGACAAACTACTCTTAAAACTCAAATCCTATGGCATCTCAGGATCTCTCCACAACTGGATTACAGCATTCCTGTCAAACAGACAACAAGTAGTTAAAATAGGAAGCACCATATCTATCCCGGTCCCTGTTAAAAGCGGTGTCCCCCAAGGTAGCGTACTGGGACCAACTCTCTTCATTCTCTACATCAATGACCTTTCTGATCTCATTACAAGCAACTGTGTTCTCTTCACAGATGATGTAAAACTCTTCAACACTACCAATAACACAACTACTCTCCAAAAAGACCTAGACTCTGTTTCTGATTGGTCTAACACATGGCCACTCCAAATCTCAACCAGCAAATGCTCTGTCCTACACATCGGCAAAAAGAATCAGAACTCCAAATACAAACTGAATAATCAAATTATCACAGATAATCCCCACTCGGTTAAAGACCTCGGTATACTAATAACAAAAGATTTAAGTGCCAAAGCCCACTGCAACAACATAGCCAAGAAGGCTTCAAGAGTTGTAAACCTAATCCTACGTAGCTTCTGCTCTGGCAATCTCACACTACTCACCAGAGCATACAAAGCTTTCGCCAGACCCATCCTAGAATACAGCTCATCTGTTTGGAACCCATATCGCATCTCAGAAATTAACACCCTCGAAAATGTCCAGAGACACTTCACCAGAAGAGCCCTGCATTCCTCCTCCCGTAACAGAGTACCATACGAAACTAGACTTACAATGCTGGGCCTAGAAAGCTTAGAACTAAGACACCTTAAACATGATCTAAGTATTGCCCACAAGATTATATGCTGCAGTGTCCTGCCTGTGAACAACTACTTCAGCTTCAACCACAACAACACAAGAGCACATAACAGATTCAAGCTCAATATTAACCACTCCAAACTTGACTGTAAAAAATACGACTTTAGCAATCAAGTTGTCGAAGCATGGAACTCATTGCCGGACTCTGTAGTATCATCAGACAAAACGGAGTGGCTGTGGGTCTTGCCTCCCAAGGACAATTCCATCTGTCTGTCCATTACCCTGGGGGGGAGAATTATTGCCCCCCTCAGAGAGGGTCTGCAACTTGGCCATCCTCCTCGATCCACAGCTGACATTGGAACATCATCTTTCGGCTGTGGTGGGGAGGGCATTCGAACAGGTTTGCCTGGTGCACCAGTTGCGGCCTTATTTGGACAGGGAGTCATTGCTGTCACTCACGCCCTCATCACCTCGGGTTTCGACTACTGCAACACTCTCTACATCTTTGAAAAGGGTTCAGAAACTTCAGATTGTGCAGAATGCGGCCGCGAGAGCTATTGTGTGGGTACCAAGGTTCGCCACATTTCTCCAACACTCTGTGGCTTGCACTGGCTGCCGATCAGTTTCTGGTCACAATTCAAAGTGTTGGTAATTTTTTATTATTTTTTATTTATTGGATTTGTATGCCGCCCCTCTCCGCAGACTCGGGGCGGCTAACAACAAAGATAAAAACATCATATAACAATCCAATTAATAAAACAACTAAAAACCCTTATTATAAAGCCAAACATACACACCAACATACCATGCATAACTTTTAATGGCCTAGGGGGAAGGAATATCTTAACTCCCCCATGCCTGGCGGCATAAATGAGTCTTGAGTAGTTTACGAAAGACAAGGAGGGTGGGGGCAGTTCTAATCTCCAGGGGGAGTTGGTTCCAGAGGGCCGGGGCCGCCACAGAGAAGGCTCTTCCCCTGGGGCCTGCCAACGACATTGTTTAGTCGACGGGACCCAGAGAAGGCCAACTCTGTGGGACCTTATCAGTTGCTGGCATTCGTGCGGTAGCAGGTGGTTCCGGAGGTACCTATGAAGCCCTTCATGGCATTGGACCAGAATACCTCCGAGACCGTCTTCTGCTGCGCAAATCCCAGTGGCCGATAAGGTCCCACAGAGTTGACCTTCTCCGGGTACGTCAACTGTCACCTTGTTCTTGTGTTCACTTTCCTATTAAAAACACTTCCCTCCTGGACCTTATTTAACCCTTTAACATATTTAAATGTTTCAATCATGTCCCCCCTTTTCCTTCTGTCCTCCAGGCTCTACAGAATGAGTTCATGAAGTCTTTCCTGATACGTTTTATGCTTAAGACTTTCCACCATTCTTGTAGCCTGTCTTTGCACCCATTCAATTTTGTCAATATCTTTTTGTAGGTGAGGTCTCCAGAACTGAACACAGTATTCCAAATGTGGTCTCACCAGCACTCTACATAGCGGGATCATAATTTCCCTCTTCCTGCTTGTTATACCTCTAGCTATGCAGCCAAGCATCCTACTTGCTTTCCTTACTGCCTGACTGCACTACCCCTAAATCCTTTTCTTTTGAAGTTTTTGCTAACACAGAACTGCCAATGCAATACTCAGATTGAGGATTCCTTTCCCCCAAGTGCATTATTTTACATTTGGAAACATTAAACTGCAGTTTCCATTGCTTTGACCATTTATCTAGTAAAGCTAAATCATTTGCCATATTACAGACACCTCAAGAAATATCAACCCTATTGCACACTTTAGAGTCATCGGCAAATAGGCAAACCTTCCCTACCAAACCTTCCCCTATGCCACTCACAAACATATTAAAAAGAATAGGACCCAGAACAGACCCTTGTGGCACTCTTTGTAACCAGTCTCTGCTCAGAATACTCGCCATTAACAATAACTCTCTGATGTCTACGCTTCCAATCTTCACTAATTTATCTATCAGCTCTTTATGTGGAACCGTATCAAAGGCTTTGCTGAAGTCCAGGTTGGCAATATCCACGGCACCACCTTGATCCAACACCTTTGTGACATAGTCAAAGAAATCAATGAGATTAGTCTGACATGATTTGCCTTCAGTAAAGCCATGCTGATTTGGGTACAATAAGTTATTGTTTTTTAGGTGCTGATTTATCATTTTTTTGAGTAGCGTCTCCATCATTTTAACTACAACTGATGTCAAGCTAACTGGCCTGTAGTTACCAGCTTCTTCTCTACTGCCCTTCTTGTGGATAGGCACAACACTGGCCATTCTCCAATCCTCAGGAACATCTCCTGTTAACAGTGATTGGTTAAACAAATCAGTCAGGGGGGTAGCAATGACAGATCTGAGTTCTTTAAGAACTCTGGGGTGGATGCCATCTGGACCCATTGCCTTATTTATCTTTAATTGTTCCAGTTCTTCTAAGACATCGGCTTCTAAGATCACTGGAGCTGAATCCGTACAGCTGGAAGCAATGCTATATCCCTCTATAGTATTATTTTGTAAGGTGTCTTTTGAGAAAACTGAACAGAAGTAGCTATTGAAATGGTCAGCGATCTCCTTATTCCCATCAATGCATGTATTATTCCCGGTACTAAGCTTTGTGATGCCGCAGTTTTTCTTCTTCCTATCACTAATATATCTGAAGAAGGTTTTATCCCCCTCCTTTACAGATTTGGCAATTTCTTCCTCTTTTGAGGCTTTAGCAGCATATATTATCTGTTTCGCCTCCTTCTGTCTCATTTTATACACCTCTCTATCAGCTATACTTCCAGACTCTTTATACCTCCTATAGGCAGCCTTTTTTTCATTGACTATAGCCCTTACATCATTGCTAAACCATAGCGGTTTCTTCTTCCTTTTACCTTTAGTTATTTGTCTTACATACAGTCCAGTGGCTTTTAAGATGGCCTTTTTTAATACAGTCCACTGGGTTCTCGCTCCTGCCTTTTTATCCCTCCCCTTTAATTCATTATTTAAATATTCCCCTGTTGCATTAAAATTTGTTTTTCTGAAATCCAATACTTTGGTTGCATTATAGGATTGCTCACAATGAGTTTTTACATCAAACCACAAACATAGATGGTCGCTGCAACCTAAATTTTCTCCCACCTCGCCCTTCACTCCTCCACTCGAAACAGAATACCCTACGAGACTAGACTTTCAATTCTGAGCCTTGAAAGCCTAGAACTATGACGCCTTAAAACATGATTTAAGTATTGGCCACAAAATCTTTTGCTGCAACGTCCGGCCTGTTGGTGACTACTTTAGCTTCAACCACAACAACACAAGAGCACACAACAGATTTAAACTTAATATTAACCTTTCCAAACATGACTGTAAATAATATGACTTCAGTAACTGAGTTGTCGAAGCGTGGAACTCATTACCGGACTCCGTAGTGTCATCCCCAAACCCCCAACACTTTACCCTTAGATTATCCACGGTTGACCTCTCCAGATTCCTAAGAGGTCAGTAAGGGGCGAGTACAAGTGTACTAGAGTACTTTCCGTCCCCTGTCCTATTGCTCTCCTATATCTCCTATATCTTTCTTCTATTCCTATATCTCTTCTTCTATTCTTTCATTCATATGTTCTATTACTATACCTTCTTTTCTATTATTTCTTAGATATATTTTACTATGAGTATCTCCTCTATAACCTTCACCATGTATTTTACTATGTGTGTGCATATATACCCACTAAAACCCTCATTGTATATTGGACAAAATAAATAAATAAATAAATAAATAAATAAATAAAAATAAATAAATAAATAAATAAATAAATAAGTAAATAAAAAATCCAAACCCCATTGTTATTTGGATGCTGTTTTTATGTTTGGTATTGATGGGTGTCATTGCTACGCAGCAACTTCTAGGCATTCTGGATCTTCCAATCTCGCTTAATCCAAATCATGTCCCATCTCTCAGTGCAGTTGAAGTTCTCTCAGATAAACAAACAAGGGACAAGTAATATCGCAAGCAGGTAGGAGAAGCTGCTGTGTGCCAAAGGGAGGGAGGGAATGCAAATGGATTTAGAACTGCTCATTCAGTTTGGTCAATCATCCATGTGGTTGTCTAGCTATAGGTCCCACTTTTCTCTAGCTTACGGAGAAATAGGTTGTGGTCTACTTTGTTGAATGCTTTGCTGAAGTCCAAAGATATTATGTCCATTGTATTTCTATTACCGGTAATTTGGTACATGGTGTTAAGGGCGGGGTAGCACCTCTGGGGTAGGAGCATGTTGTATCCTTTTGCAGCAGCTCATTTAGGGCACCTTATTTAGGCAGATCATTCACTTGGGTCCGTACCTGTCACTCAGCTCTCACTTGTGGCTCCTAGTAACTGTCGCATGTGCAGTGGCCACACCCCAGGCAACAGTTTAAACAGGCTGGCCAAACCAGGTTGAGAGTAGCCGCGGCTCCCTTTCCTTCCAACCATGTCTACTGCTGGCGCCACCCCTCCCCCGCCCCTCCTCCCATGTGCTGGCAGGGGGATAGGGAGCACGTGTGGCGACTCCGCACTTTTGGTGCTCCCCGCCAATGCCCGGCTCCTTGTGCGTCCTTTGAAAAGGGGGCGCAGGGGGTATTTTGGGGTGCACGCAGCTTGCATGAAACAGTGGCCTCAAGACCCCTCCTTGGATCACCGACAACGGAATGTTCATAGCAGTGGTGGATTGCTACCGTTTCATACTGGTCCGTGTGAACCCGTGGCAGAAATTTATCCACACCCATTGAACCGGTAGTGTTGGCCAGCTTGCCATCCTCCTGAACTGGTTCCCCATTGCCGTTAGCTGAAAACAGCTGGCAAAAACCCCTCTGTGCATGCACAAAGGCTTCTGCTCATCGGCAGATGAGGACAAAATAAGGCCGAAATAGATCTATCCTAGTCTCCCTTAATTTTCAAATTCAGCTTAAACATGTGACATATATATATATATATATATATATATATATATATATATATATATATATATATATATATATATTTGTTTTCGTAAATTTTCACGGGTATATGTATGTAGATTGTTCTGAGTTCGGGTTTTGCCCTGTGTAATGTTTTGCATGTCTATGCGACGTTTCGGTGAAATCACATTCACCATCTTCAGGCTGGAGTTCCAATCTTTGCTTTGTTGTAAATGAAATATTAGCAACTGACCTTTATGATTGCACCAACCAATCAGATCACTGAAGCATAGTCACCCAATCTATTTGCTACATTCAAAGCAAATCTCCACCCCCACACTACATACTAGGAAGAAAGGTCAGTTGCTAATATTTCATTTACAACAAAGCAAAGATTGGAACTCCAGCCTGAAGATGGTGAATGTGATTTCACCGAAACGTCGCATAGACATGCAAAACATTACACAGGGCAAAACCCGAACTCAGAACAATCTACATATATATATATATATATATATATATATATATATATATATATGTCAAATGTTTTTTTAAGCTGAAATTTTAAAATTAAGGGAGACTAGGATGGTCCCATTTCGGCCTTGTTCTGGCCTCATCAGCTAGCCACACCCTTCCTTACTGGGATTTGATCTGGTGGACTCTGCCTTGTAAGGCAGAGAATTAGCAGTTGAGCTATCAGACCTGATCCCTTTCAGCTCTGTACCAGGGAGGGGCTATATGGTTTTGTTTTGTTTTTATGTCGGATCACCCTGGTATATTGAAGGAACGTCACAGCTCCTTTTTGCCTCTAGGCCCAACCCAGGACCACATATATATAAATTGCGAGTTCCGGATGTATTTATAAATGAAGAGTCTTCAGAGAGGGGGCGGCATAAAAATGAATGAATGAATGAATGAATGAATAAATAAATAAATAAATTCTCTTCCTTTCATATATCCTCTCCTCTAAGTTCACTTTTACCATTATATATATTACTACATGTCTTTCTTCCTATGTATTTGTGTATTAGACAAATGAATAAATAAATAAATACAACATGTATGCATTTAATTGCAGCACATTTTAATTTAGTTCACTATATAATAATTTGCAATATTTTTGTGGTTTCAAAATACAGGTGAAACTCAAAAAACTGGAATATTGTTCAAATGTTAATTTATTTCAGTAATGTAACTTAAAAGCGGAAAGTTAATTGTTGTGGTTCAGTCTGGGACCCCTCCGGGAATGGCTGACCTGCTGTCGGTTTCCAGCTCAGAGGGAGAGGCTGAGGAACAGGAGGTGCAGACTGACGAGGAAGAGGAATCCCAGGCTGAAGAGGAAGGACAGCCAGAGTCCCACCAGGGGGAGCTCTCCTCAGCAAGCAGCCTGGATTCCCTGGGGGAAAATGCTCACGACATCATAGATATGCGACAAAGGAGAGCTAATCAGAGACGGACTCAATTGGCTAAGTATTTCCAGCATTAGAGGTCACAGCTGGGTTTGGGTGTGGTGCTCTTGGGAAAGGATAAAAGGCGGACCCACCCTTCCTGGCTTGTGGAGTTTTATCTTGGAGATTCGTGAGACCTGTCTGTGAACTTTGGTGGCTTACAATCCTGGTTTGTGCCTTGGACTATTGAAACCTTGGGGGGGTGTGCCAGCAAGAAGCTTGTGGAATTGACTGGACATCAGGACCCTGTTGTAACGTATGATAGCCTGTCTGTTGTGAAGACAGTTTTTCCTTTGTGCTTATTTTTTCCTGCTATAAAATACTTTTGGCTGTTACCAGAGTGTCTGGCTGTTTTTTCAGTTGGTGTGGAGGTCTGGGAAAACCCAGACAGAACAGTTAATATATCAGAGATATTCATAACATGCAAGGCACGATAGTTCAAGCCGTGATTGGTCATAATTGTGATAATTATGCGGCACAGCTCATGAAAAACCCCAATCCCCCGTCTCAGAAAATTAGAATATTGCATGTGAGTCAGCAGAGTTCCAGAAAAGTCAGAGTCAGTGAGAGGGTCCAGGTCCCTAAGTACGGTGATCTCTCCGTTCCTGTTGGTAACCTTGGGCTCCAATGTCTCTGCAACACCCTCAGCTCTCGTCAGTCATTCCGGTCATCCTCCGATGTCTATTGTTCTTATGGGGCAACATCTCTGTCTCTCCTCAGTCTCTGCTGTCCCCGCAGGATGCCCGGATAGCCTCCAAACACCCTCCACTCAGCCTCAGCAAATATAATAACAATAATAATGATGATAATAACAACAAACAACAAACAGCAAACAGCAAACAGCAAACAGCAAACAGCAAACAGCAAACAGCAAACAGCAAACAGCAAACAGCAAACAGCAAACAGCAAACAGCAAACAGCAAACAGCAAACAGCAAACAGCAAACAGCAAACAGCAAACAGCAAACAGCAAACAGCAAACAGCAAACAACAAACAACAAACAACAAACAACAAACAACAAACCAACAATAATAATAATAATAATAATAATAATAATAATAATAATAATAATAATAATAATAATAATAATCTGGCCTAATCCTACAACCATGGAGACCCAAATCTGAACTCAGGAGGAAGGGCCTGATTGGGAGAGCGCTGGGAAACAATGGGGCAGCAGCCTCCCCCTTGGAGTTATGGGGCTCCATCACTGAGGCGTTCAAGTAAAGGTGGGACAGCCCTCTGTTCAGGATGCTCTGAGGATTTCTGCACTGGAAGGAGGGTGGACCAGATGACCTCCAGTGTCTTTTCCCAATCCCCTCTTTCCAGGAGACCTCAAGATGTGACGCTGCTTGGAGCCCAGAGAAGGAGGCCTTCACAGGAGCTTCCTAGCTGGGAACATTTCTCACAATCAGAAGTGTGAGCTTGTGGCCCTAACCCTCCTGGTCAGCTGAGCATGGAGTAATTGTGGCCTGCTCAGGGGATGAGCATGAATGGGAGTCCATGTGCCCAGACCAAGTCTTGGTTTAGGAGGTCCCAAACAGCCATCCCTACTACACAAGTGACAACACAATTTACTGTCAAGATTGAAGCTTCTGCTGTTGCACCATTATCGCTTTTCAACTTGCCAAAAAATTAACGGGGGAGGGAAGTGGGGGATGGACTTCAGACTTCAAAGAGAAGAGCCCTGAGGTCCAAGGACACACCGGCAAGGGTCTGCCAAACATAATGATGCTGAATTGGAGAATGTGACCTCCCCTAATAAGGAGAATTCTGCACTCTTGACTACGGTCTATGGGTTTGCGCAAGAAATAACCAGAGCTGGTTTTGCCTCTTTCAGTGCCAAAATGAGCTGCTTAATAAAGTTTGCATCCAACTATTGGAAAGCCTTGAAGGTGTTTGCTTTGGTTGGGTTTGTGAGTCGTAACGTTGACAGTTACCTTAAATTCGGTCCCTGCAGTCAATCTTTCAATCTCAATGCTGATTGTGCCTGGAGGGGCCTTGGGCCACACACCAGGCTTTTCTGCAAAAGAGAAGATCCCAAGGCCAAATGTGAGGGCAGGCTGACCAGATAGGAAACTGGTTCTGTTTTATTGTCAAGCTACATTAACAGGATCTTGAAGAGCTAAAAGGACAAATCTCCTGCTCTGTCCTATGCAGCCTAAGAAACTAGGGGGGGGGGTCTCTTCTCTTCTCTTCTATTCTATTCGCTCCTCTCTCCTTCCCCTCCCCCTCTCCTCTCCTGTCCTATCCTCCCTCCCTCCCCTCTTCTGAGGCTGCTGGCTCTACCATCTCTTGTCCTTTGGCAGCATCTCTTTACCTGGTCGCCCAACGTCTTTCACACACACCATTTCCCCTCAAATGAACACCGGAGCAAACAAGATCCCATCTCTGGTCCTCTCAGCCGTCAAAGCCTCTTCCTGCATCCAGGATGAGAGAGGCTGGCTGGGGCATGAGTCTCCCTGCCACCTCCTTCCCCTCAAAGGGTGGGAATTCCTCCTTAGTCCTAGGCTGGTTCTCTCCACAATGGGCGGAAACTAATCAGGGAGAGAAGCAACCTGAAATTTAGGAGAAATGAGAACAATCGATCAGTGGAATGACTTGCCTCCAGAAGTTGTGGGCGAAGAGATTGGACTAAGATATTTGCCAAAGTAAATATATTTTATACACTTAGTGCGTCTGAATTCTATTGCTGAATTACTACCAATATCTTTGGGCTACCAGCTGGATATCTGCAAAACCTCCACGTATGTGTATCTTTGACTACTAAGAGATTACTCTGCACACTCCCTAACACTTAACAATGTTTGAGCAGAGGGTTGGACTAGAAGATCTCTAGGGTCCCTTCCATTCTGTCATTCTCTTAAAGCCATGGACGGGGACTGAGGGTCAAGCCAGCATCCAAATAACAGGGGCAGACAACCAAGTAGAAAATCATGTCCTCAGGATGGAACTGCCAAGGAGGAAACCCACATCCACACCACCAGGGAGCAAACCAGACACTCGGTTGCATTCTTGGTGTTGCCCAGTTGGATAATGAAACATTTGCAAGAAAACCACCAGGCTCAGAGAGAACCAAGCAGCCCACACTCTTCCTCCTCCCCCTCCTCCTCCTTCTCCCCCTACTCCTCGTCTCCGCAAACTCCACCCCCTTCTAGCAATGATGATGTTCCCTAGTTGGGTCATAAAAGGCTCTGCAATAAAACCACCAAGCTCAGAGAGCACCCAAAATTCTACAGTAACTAAGATTCCCTTCTACTGAATCAATCATAGCCTGTGGTGAGAACCAGGATATCACGTTAAGCCCCTCTATGCTTCATGTTAAGAGACAGCAGTTCTTGTTCAATGAAGAGGCCAATCCACAACTCCTCCCCTACTTACCAAGACAGCTGCGTTGACATGACTCTAGGAGCCTAAAATTGTTTTCATTGCCTCCACAACCACCATAAATAAACTCTTGGCATTCTTTTGAAGTTGCATTGTAGTAGAAGCGAGGGATTCTGGCTTCACATGGTCCAATCTCAAGAGACATGTTACAAATCTCTGTGACAAATGGAAAGGGGGGTGAATATTATTGAATTAGGGAGCACAAAAGGTTTGAAGGTTCTTCCTCCACCTGGTGCCCTCTTCACATGCTCAGAGTGGAAACTGTCGAGAGCCATCTGAGACATTTTCATTGGGTTTCCTGCTCTGGGGGTTGGATCAGATGGTTGAGTAGATGGTTCTGTTGCTTAAAATTCTCCCTTTCCCCCCTGTAGGTTATTCAGTTTATTCAAAGAAAGTTAAGATACAAAGCACCAAAATATTTTTTTAAAGACTAAAGAATTTTTAAAAAGAAGATTTTTTTTAAAAAAACCGTGTATTTAAAAAAGGGAGAGAGAAAAAAAATGACACAAAGTCAGATAGTATCCTTCCCAACTGAGAATGAGGATTAACACAATACAGCCGCGTCAATTCCCCACCTCTTGTGAAACAGGCCCAAAGAAACTTAGACCACTGAATCTGTCTCCACAAGTATAGTACTTAGCCTGTCCTCTGTAGCTACATTGATAACAAAACATTTCATTTGAAATGGCTTAATTTTGCGGGTTAAAAATCCCGATTCCGCTGCTGCATTGAGTCAAGATAAATCAGCCTTCCCCTAAAATTGCATCTTTTGGGGGACCCTCCCCCATTTCTGTCCCCTATTCAGCTGACACCCAACCACCATCTCCAGAACGTCCCCAGAAGAAGCCCCACCAAGCCAGAGGGTCCAGACTGGGCTCTTTGGCTTCCCTTCCATGGGGGAGAACTCTGACCACATGAGCCCATTTCTGCAAACTCTATCTAGCCAGCCCTGGCCGGAGATGGGGGTCAGCTCTGCCCAGAGGGTGAGGAGGAGGAGAAGAAGCCTCCAGAAGACATGGTGAATCCGTCTGCCCCACACTCGGGCTGCCTGCATTAAATAGTCCTGTGTCTATCAATGTCACATACAGGGCAACGCAATGCAGTGAGGATACAAATTACTTTTTCTTTCACAAGATGGTAGAACAAGAGGTGGGGAATCTGAGAGTTGGATTGGTTGAGCAGTTTGGGGAAAGCTAGGCAGGTCCCTGTTGATGTCAACGGTCAAGCAAAACTCACCTTTCCAGATTTGCCTCAGAGCCTGGAAAATCACATCTCCTAATATTATGTGGTGTCCCTGGTTGACGGTGGAATATGGGGCCACTCGGTTGGGGCGATGGGGTAGCTTCCTGGTCAGGGCTGCTGTGGGTTTGTGATAAGAAAAGTGAAGGGATTTCTCCTCTTTGGCAATTATTTTAATTCTTTTCAATAATCCATACATTAATGCATATACCTTTAGATGTTACAATATTGCAGTAAAGACATAGTTATAATCCATCATTCATAACAATTTATTCCAGGTATTTTTTTCTATATGCTTCTGGAACACCAGCACCAACACTCCGCAGTCTGCATTGGTTGCCGATCATTTTCCGGTTACAATTCAAAGTGTTGGTTATGACCTATAAAGCCCTTCATGGCATTGGACCAGAATATCTCCGGGACCATCTTCTGCCGCACGAATCCCAGCAACCAATTAGTTCCCACAGAGTTGGCCTTCTCCGGGTCCCATCAACTAAACTATGTCGGTTGGCGGGCCCCAGGGGAAGAGCCTTCTCTGTGGCGGCCCCGACTCTCTGGAACCAACTCCCCCCAGAGATTAGAACTGCCCCTACTCTCCCTGCCTTCCGTAAGCTCCTTAAAACCCACCTTTGCCGTCAGGCATGGGGGAACTGAAACACCTCCCCCGGGCATGTACAATTTATGCATGGTATGTTTGTGTGTGTGTTTGTTAATAAATGGGGTTCTTTTTAAATCTTTTTAAATATTTTAAATGTATTTGGATTTGTCATGATTGCTGTATCTTGCTGTGAGCCGCCCCGAGTCTGCGGAGAGGGGCGGCATACAAATCTAAATAATAAAATAAATATTAAAGTAAATAAAATAATACTACATTAAAAACAACCATTAAATTCAATTTAAATAAAGTAAAACGTATCAAAACAATCATTCAACAATCATACTGAAAACATTCATTGATCAGGGGGAAGATCTAAAAGCTCCAAGCCTGGCGGCAAAGATGAGTTTTTAAGCTCTTTCAGAAGGCGAGGAGGGAGGGGGCAGTGCGAATCTCTGGGGGGAGCTGATTCCAGAGGGTCGGGGCTTCCACAGAGAAGGCTCTTCCCCTAGGTCCCACCAGCCGACATTGTTTGGTTGATGGGACCTTAAGAAGGACAACTCTGTGGGACCTCACCAGTTGCTGGGATTCGTGTGGCAGAAGGCGGTCTCGGAGATATTCTGGTCTGATGCCATGAAGGGCTTTATAGGTCATAACCAGCACTTTGAATTGTGCCTGTAAACAGATTGGTAGCCAATGCAGCCCGTGGAGTGATGGCGAGATGTGGGCATTTCTTGGAAGGCCCAAGATTGCTCGCACGGCTGCATTTTGGACAAGTTGAAGTTTCCAAACACCCTTCAAAAGTAGCCCCATGTAGAGAGCATTGCAGTAGTCAAACCTCGAGGTGATAAGGACATGAGTGACCATGAGCAAAGATTCCCTGTCCAAATAGGGCTGCAACAGGTGCACCAGGCAGACCCGGGCAAACACCCCCCTCGCCACAGCCGAAAGATGGTGTTCTAAAGTTAGCTGTGGATAAAGGAGAATGCCCAAATTGCAAACCCTCTGTGAGGGGGTCAATAATCCCCCCCAGGGTGATGGATGGACAGATGGACGTGTCCTTGGGAGGCAGAACCCACAGCCACTCCGTCTTGTCAGGGTTGAGTCTGAGTCTGTTGACACCCATCCATACCACAACAGCCTCCAGGCACCAGCATATTACTTCCACTGCTTTGCTGAGTGGACACGGGGTGGAGATGTAAAGCTGGGTATCATCAGCGTACTGATGATACCTCACCCCATGCCCTTGGATGATCTCACCCAGCGGTTTCATGTAGATATTGAATAGCAGGGGGGAGAGAACTGACCCCTGAGGAACCCCACAATGTAGGGACCTAAGAGTCGACCTCTGCCCCCCCCCTAACGCCGATTACGACCATCCAGAGAAGCAGGAGGAGGACCACCGTAAACAGAGTATACTTACTCAGAGTATACTTACCTCCTCCCATATTCTGCCTCCCTCCCAGCCTCCGGCATCCAGCTCCTCCTCCTCTTTTTGCTTCTTTACAAGATGACAGCCGGGCGGTGGTGTGGAGGCTGGAGGTGGCAGGGGTGCGTGGAAGAGGTCCGCCGGAGAACTGGGGAGAGCTGCGGTGCGTAGACACCTGCCTGCAGCAAAGCCACCCCATGACCACCACCTTTGCCCTCAGGGAAAAGACCCCAGCCCACGCCTGCTGCTTGCTCTCTTTGTGCCCCACCTTCAGCAGCTTCCCAGCCGGATCCCTTCCATGGGGCAGTGACTGCGGCTCCCCCCAGTTCTCCTGTGGACCTCTTCCACACACCCCCACGGCCCCCAGCCTCCACGCCACCGCCCGGCTGTCATCTTGTAAAGAAGCGAGAAGAGGAGGTGGAGCTGGACGCCGGTGGCGGTGGAGGAAGGCGAATGCGGCCCTCTGACCGCTGAGGACCTAGATAATCGGCTTCTTCCAAGGACCGTTGGAATTGGAGCGCCACCACCTTCTCAACAACCTTCCCAATAAGGGGAAGGTTGGAGACTGGATGATAGTTGTTAAGAATGGCTGGGTCCAGGGAAGGCTTCTTGAGGAGGGGGCGCACAATTGCCTCCTTGTAAGGAGCCGGAAAGGACCCCCTCCCCAGAGAAACATTGACAATCTCCTTGACCCAGCTCCGTGCCACCTCCCTGCTGGCCAAAAGCAGCCAAGAGGGACACAGATCCAGTTTGTCATTCTGTTAAATCCATGGACAGGGACTGAGGTCCAAGCCAGCATCCAAATAACAGAGACAGACAACCAAGTAGAAAATAATATCCTCATGATGGAACTACCAAGGAGAAAACCCACATTCACACTGACATGGGAAGCTACTGCATATTTTCACCACATTTTCATCTATAGCTACATTGATAACAAAAGAGTTAATACGAAATTGCTTAATTCTATGCGTTAAAAATCCTGATTTTGTTGCTGCATTGAGTCAAGATAGATCAGACTTCCCCTAAAATTCTTTCTTGGGACCCTCCCCCACTTTTGTCCCCCATTCAGCTGACACCCAACCACCATCTCCAGAA
This sequence comes from Erythrolamprus reginae, assembly GCF_031021105.1. NCBI lineage: Eukaryota > Metazoa > Chordata > Lepidosauria > Squamata > Dipsadidae > Erythrolamprus > Erythrolamprus reginae. The sequence continues at coordinate 261,500 of NW_027248498.1, forward strand.
CCTCCCCAGAAGAAGCCCCACCGAGCCAGAGGGTCCAGACTGGGCTCTTTGGCTTCCCTTTCCTGGGGGAGAACTCTGCCCTCTGACCACATGAGCCCATTTCTGCAAACTCTACCTGGCCGTCTCTGGCTGGAGACGGGGGTCAACTCTGCCCAGAGGGTGAGGAGTCCCAGCAGGAGAAGAAGGCCTCCAGAAGACATGGTGAAGCCGTCTGTCTCACACTCGGGCTGTTGCCTCTATTTATTCTCCCTGCTGGGATTTTCACACCTCTAGTTCCAGGAAGCAACCAATGGAAGAGCTTTGTCTGTGGAGGTTGTGAATGCTCCAACACTTGGGACTTTCAGGTGGAGTTGGGATGGCCATTTGTCCAAGATAATGCAGGTATTCCTGCTTCAGTGGAGGGGGGGGGGTTGACTAGATGACCTACAAGGTCCCTTCCAACTCAAATAAATAAATAAGTATAAGTTTTATTAGATTTGTATGCCGCCCCTCTCTGAAGACTCGGGGCGGCTCACAACAACAGCAACATAATATACAAAGTACAAATCCAATATAAGTTAAAAGCAATTTAAAACCCATAAATATTAAGAAACAATCATTACTACACAATCATACCAATCTCATATATTACAGTCAGAAAAAAGATGGTGCTGGGGGGACAAGATAGTTATTCCCCCCCCCATGCCTGGTGACATAGATAGGTCTTCGACATCTTATGGAAAGCGGGAAGAGTAGGGGCAATTCAAATCTCCGGGGGGAGTTTATTCCAGAGGGCTGGGGCCGCCACAGAGAAGGCTCTTTCCCTGGGTCCCGCCAAACAGAAGGCCAACTCTGTGGGACCTGATTGGCCGCTGGGATTCGTGCGGCAGAAGGCGATCCCAGAGGTATTCTGGTCTGATGCCATGTAGGGCTTTATAGGTCATTACCAGCACTTTGAATTGTGACCGGAAACTGATCGGCAACCAATGCAGCCTGCGGAGTGTTGGCGAAACGTGGGCAGATCTTGGAAGCCCCACGATAGCTCTCGAGGCCACATTCTGCACGATCTGAAGTTTCCAAACATTTTTCAAAGGAAGCCCCATGTAGAGAGCGTTGCAGTAATCGAGCCTCAAGGTGACGAGGGCGTGAGCGACTGTGAGCAATGACTCCAGATAGGGCCGCAACTGGTGCACCAGGCGGACCTGGGCAAATGACCCCCTCGCCACAGCTGAAAGATGGTGCTCTAATGTTAGCTGTGGATCAAGGAGGATGCCCAAGTTGCAGGCCCTCTCTGAGGGGGTCAATAATTCCCCCCCACAGGGTAATGGATGGACAGATGGAATTGTCCTTGGGAGGCAAAACCCACAGCCACTCTGTCTTATCAGGGTTGAGTTTGAGTCTGTTGACACCCATCCAGACCCCAACAGCCTCCAGGCACCAGCACATCACTTTAGCTAAATAACTAAATAACTAAACAACTAAACAACTAAACAACTAAATAACTAAATAACTAAATAACTAGATAACTAGATAACTAAATAACTAAATAACTAAATAACTAAATAACTAAATAACTAAATAACTAAATAACTAAATAACTAAATAACTAAATAACTAAATAACTAAATAACTAACTAAATAACTAAATAAATAAATAAATAAATAAATAAATAAATAAATATAAACACATAAACACATAAACACATAGACACATAAACACATAAACACATAAACACATAAACACATAAACACATAAACACATAAACACATAAACACATAAACACATAAACACATAAACACATAAACACATAAACACATAAACACAAACAAGAACTGAATTCAATGGTACTCAAGGGATCATAATCTGTACTAGAAGGGAGGAGGGGGGTTATAGCAAGGGGAGGGGGAGGAGAATCCTTGCTTGTTTTCTTTCGGACATTTCATGACCCATCTAAGTAGCATCATTACTGCAGGCAGCCACTGTGCACGAAGGTTCTTGAGCAGGAAATAATCATCAGCGCTGGACGTCTTGTGCTTCCTTGAACAAACCTTTAAGAACACAAATCCCAGCGACCGATCAGGTCCCACAGAGTTGGCCTTCTCCGGGTCCCGTCAACTAAACAATGTTGTTTGGCGGGCCCCAGGGGAAGAGCCTTCTCTGTGGCAGCCCCGGCCCTCTGGAACCAACTCCCCCCAGAAATTAGAACGGCCCCCACCCTCCTTGTCTGTCGCAAATTACTTAAGACCTACCTTTGTCGCCAGGCATGGGGGAGTTAAGTTATCCTTTCCCCCTAGGCTACTACAAGTTATGCATGGTATGTTTGTGTGTATGTTTGGGTTTTGTTTGTTTTTTTAATAATAGGGGTTTTTTAGTTGTTTTTATTAATTGGATTGTTCATGTTGTTTTACCACTGTTGTTAGCTGCCCCGAGTCTGCGGAGAGGGGCAGCATACAAATCCAATAAATAATAATAATATGTTGTGGTTCAGTCTGGGACCCCTCCGGGAATGGCTGACCTGCTGTCGGTTTCCAGCTCAGAGGGAGAGGCTGAGGAACAGGAGGTGCAGACTGACGAGGAAGAGGAATCCCAGGCTGAAGAAGAAGGACAGCCAGAGTCCCACCAGGGGGAGCTCTCCCCAGCAAGCAGCCTGGATTCCCTGGGGGAAAATGCTCACGACATCATAGATGTCAAAGGAGAGCTAATCAGAGACGGATTCAATTGGCTAAGTATTTCCAGCATTAGAGGTCACAGCTGGGTTTGGGTGTGGTGCTCTTGGGAAAGGATAAAAGGCGGACCCACCCTTCCTGGCTTGTGGAGTTTTATCTTGGAGATTCGTGAGACCTGTCTGTGAACTTTGGTGGCTTACAATCCTGGTTTGTGCCTTGGACTATTGAAACCTTGGGGGGGGGGTGCCAGCAAGAAGCTTGTGGAATTGACTGGACATCAGGACCCTGTTGTAACGTATGATAGCCTGTCTGTTGTAAAGACAGTTTTTCCTTTGTGCTTATTTTTTCCTGCTATAAAATACTTTTGGATTTTACCAGAGTGTCTGGCTGTTTTTTCAGTTGGTGTGGAGGTCTGGGAAAACCCAGACAGAACATAATAATAATAATAACAACAACAACAACAACAACAACAACAACAACAACAACAACAACAACAACATAAGAACATTAGAGCTCTGCTGAATCAGGCCAAAGCCCATCGAGTCCAGCATTCTGTGTCCCACAGGGGCCCCCCAATTGTCCATGGGGATCTTGAGCAGAAGGAGAAGGCAAGACCCTCCCTTTCCCCTGACCCCCAACAAATGGGACCCCAGGGAATCCTGCCTGTCTCAACCAACATAGATGCGGCACATGGACATCCGTTTCAATCACTACCGATAGATACACTTGGAATCCAGGAATCCGTCTAATCCTGCCTTGAAGCTATCACATACAATATCCAGCTTGAAAACCAAGGAGTTTGTGAAATACCACGTAAAATCTGCCCAGCCACAGGTATGCTGATTAGTTAATGGTTGTGCCCAGCCACATATCTTGGACAAACTAATAGGAGAGTAAATGCATGTGTTGCAGAACATAAGAAGGCATTAAAAAAAGAAGAATAAAAGTTCCTCCCTTTTCCAACACCTCAAAACTATAGAACATGAAACTGATTTTGACAGAGCTAAATTAATTTCCACTGAACTGCCTCCCCTCTTTCAATACTGGTGGGTGGGTGTGGAGTGCTGGCTCAGCAGCTGCAGGCTGGGTTGAAACTTCCTGGTGAGTCAGTGGGGTAACATCTGGGGTCCTTGATGTAAGTGATGTATGCTGATTAGTTGATGTTTGTGGATTGGGGGTGATATCCTGAGTAGTTGGAGCTTGCAGACTGTTGTGTTATGTGGGTCTGGGGGTGTAACAATTTTGGTTTGGCTGCAAGTTTGTGGCCTGGTCATGTGTTTATGGTGTTTGTCAGTTTGCTTATGTTTATGGTGTTTCTTTGCGTGTCAGAGGGGGCTGCAACAGTTGGGGGCACTGCTGTAGTTTGGGTTCTGGGTGGTGGTTGTATTTGGTCTGTAAGGTGGGTGTGGGTTTGGGTCTGGTGGAGGTGATTGGTGGTGGTGTCCTGCCTTATCCTGGGTCTGGTTTCAGTTTGTATGGCTGGGATACGTTTAATGCGGGCCGGTTTCCAGATGTCTGGTAGGTGGGAGGTATCATCACGTTTGTTCATATTGTGGGGGTGTTTTTCTATTTCAATGGCTTCCATGATTATTCTTTTGTTGTAGTGATCAGTTTTGGAAATTAATTTAGTTCTGTCGAAATCAATTTCATGTTCTGTAGTTTTGAAGTGTTGAAAAAGGGAGGAAGTTTTTTCTTCTTTTTTTTAATGCGTTCTTATGTTCTGTAATACGTGCATTTACTCTCCTACTACTTTGTCCAATATATGTGGCTGGGCAGATTTACTGCCTAGCCACATATACTGGACAAACTAATAGGAGAGTCAATCTGCCCAGCCACATATATTGCAGCCGCTGGCCGCCTTTTACTCTGCCCACCCCCGCGCCTCTTGTGGCAGTCGCAACCCACAACCACCCACTCCTGCCCGCCATGTCACCAGAATGGCGTTCCCCACCGTTGAGGCTGGGACCTACCACTGCCTATGACAATCATTAAGAGTTATACTTGATGATTGTTGAGAAATATATATTTTCTTTTATATTCACTGAGAGCATACACACCAAAGACAAATTCCTTGTGTATCCAAATTGGGCCAAGAAAGAATTCTGCTCTATTCTATTCTATTCTATTCTATTCTAGTCTAATCTACTCTACTCTACTCTACTCTACTCTAATCTAATCTACTCTACTCTAATCTACTCTAATCTACTCTAATCTACTCTACTCTACTCTATTCTTTTTTATTCTACTCTACTCTACTCTACTCTAATCCAGCGTTTCCCAACCGGTGTGCCGCGGCACACTGGTGTGCCGCGAGACAGGGCTAGGTGTGCCGTGAAGTTCCAGCTGGGCGGGGCGCTGCTGGTACTTCCGTCCTGGGACTCCCGCTCGCAGCTGTCCCTCGGCTCCTGCTCGATGCCGCGGTTTTCGGCTCTCCTGCTGGGCTCCAAAGAAGGAAGGCAGGAAGAAGGAGAGCTCCATTCTTCGCGCCTTTTTCCCGCCTTCCTTCTTTGGAGTCCAGCAGGAGAGCCGAAAACCGCGGCATCGAGCAGGAGCCGAGGGACAGCTGCGAGCGGTAGCCCCAGGATGGAAGTACCGGCAGCGCCCCGCCCAGCTGGAACTTCTCTGGCGTCGGCGGCAAGTGTCCTTTGTGGCCCAGCGGGAGGGCACTGGCGGTAGGAGCGGGGGGGGATGGCTGCAGCGGCCGCTGGCAGTCGCGGGGAGATGGCGGTGGCGAGAGGGAGCGCTCTCTCTCTCTCTCTCAGCTGACTGCAAGCGGGAGCCCTGACGGTGGCAGTTGGACGTGCTGCTGGACGTCGTACATGCTGGCGCTGTGGGCCTGGCATATACGGTGTCCAGCACCACGTCCAGCTGCCGCCGTCAGGGCTCCCGCTTGCAGTCAGCTGAGAGAGAGAGAGAAAGAGAGACATATAAGAGAGGCAGAGAAAGAGAGACAGAGCAAGAAAGAGAGACAGCAAGAGAAGCAGAGAAAGAGAGAGAGAGAAAGAGAGACATAGCAAGAGAGGCAGAGAGAAAAAAAAGAAAGAGAGACATAGCAAGAGAAAAAGAGAGACTTAGCAAGAGAGGCAGAGAGAGAGAGAAAGAGAAAGAAAGAGAGATATAGCAAGAGAGACAGAGAGAGAGAAAGAGAGAAAGAGAAAGAAAGAGAGATAGCAAGAGAGGCAAAGAGAAAGAAAGAGACATATAGCAAGACAGTAAAAGAGAGAGAGAGCAAGAGAGAGAGAAAAAAGCAAGAAAGAGATAGCAAGAGAGACAGAGAGAGAGAGAGCAAGGGAGAGAGAAAGACATAGAGGAAGGGAAGGAGGGAGAGAGAAAGAGCAAAAGAGAGAAAGAAAGAAAGAGGGATGGAGAGAGAGAAAGAAGGGAAGGAAGGAAAAGAGAGAAAGAGGGAGAAATAGAGCGAAAGGGAGGAAGAGAGAGGTTTTTTTTGTCCAAACTTTTCTTTAGCCTGCCCCCCGCCCCCCGCTTCGCCCCCCCCTTTCAATGTTCCCCAGGATTTTGAAAATATGAATAATGTGCCGTGGCTCAAAAAAGGTTGGGAAACACTGCTCTAATCTACTCTACTCTAATCTGCTCTGCTCTGCTCTACTCTACTCTACTCTATTCTATTCTATTTAAGCCTAGAAGGGAGGCAGAAGGAAGGAGACTGAAAGGCTCCTTTGTGTAATTGCGAGACTAACCATGAGGCTGGAACCTGGCCAGCCCTCTGGATTGACCTCAGCCTCCTCCACAGGTTGAATCTTTCTTTGATGAGTTCCCATCCCTTGTTCCTTTTCTGTGTACATTGGTAAACAGCTTGACCCCCTCCTTTGAACAGGTGAGCCCTGGGGCTGCTGCTCCTTCCTGGATTATACAACCAGGTCCTGGATGACGAGGCCTGTTTCCATCACAAATTGTACCATGACTGAAAGGATTGGAAGGGACATCCTGCAAGAGTCACACTCACCTTGGATGGTCCAAACTGTATCCAGGATCCCTCTGTGTCCTGCCAAACCCTCCGGCCGAACAAATCGCCTTGTCCCACGGATCCTCTTGCAGCTGTGGCAAAACGTCTTTCCAGTGAGTGAGGGTTGGTGGATTCTCAGCCCCTCCCCCTGGGGAAAATGCCCCCCACCAACTCTGGAGCAGAACCTCTGCAGGGAGGCCCCCCACCAAAGAGGGTGAAGAATGTCATTCCCCTGCTCTGCCCCCCCCCCCCCTGGGGCCTTGGCCAAATTTATTTATTCATTCATTGTAAGAAAAGTAAACCAAGTAATAACCAGCAGCCAAAATGGGTTTCTTGCCAAACGAATCTCATTTCATTCTTCAACACTGGGACCAAACTGATGTTCGTCCATTGGGTTTGGAGGTGGAGGTGAGCAGGGTGGTCCTGAAGAGGGATGCTCAGTCCCTCAGGTAGACTCGGAATTCAGCTGTTGCTTCGATCAGCAAGACGACGACCATTGCACCTGAGTTCCCTCTGTTCACATCTGCAGCTACAGCTCCCAGTGTATCCACACCTGAAGTTTCATTGCTCACCCACCACCACAGGACGTTTCACAGGAGTTCGAGGGGAAGTCAAGACTTGCGCGTGAATTCATTCATTCATTCATTCACTCATTCATTTATCAGATTTGTATGCTGCCCCTCTCTGGAGACTTGGAGCGGCTCATACAACCCAAACAAATCATACATAAAACGAAGCGGCCGAGGGGAATCAATTTCCCCATGCCTGGTGACAAAGGTGGGTTTTTAGGAGTTTGCGAAAGGCAAGGAGGGTGGGGGCAGTCCTATTCTCTGGAGGGAGTTGATTCCAGAAGGTTGGGGCTGCCACAGAGAAGGCTCTTCCCCTGGGTCCTGCCAGACGGCATTGTTTTGTCGATGGGACCTGGAGAAGGCCAACTCTGTGGGACCTAATCGGTCGCTGGGATTCGTGCGGCAGAAGGCCGTCCCAAAGGTATTCTGGTCTGATGCCATGAAGGGCTTTATAGGTCATAACCAAAATTTTGAATTGTGACTGGAAACTGATCGGCAACCAATGCAGACTGTGGAGTGCTGATGTGACATAGTCATATTTAGGGAAGCCCATGATTGCTCTCGCAGCTGCGTTCTGCATGATCTGAAGTTTCCGAACACTTTTCAAAGGTAGCCCCATGTAGAGAGTGTTACAGTAGTCGAACCTCGAGGTGATGAGGGCATGAGTGACTGTGAGCAGTGACTCCCAGTCCAAGTAGGGCTGCAACTGGTACACCAGGCGAACTTGGGCAAATGCTCCCCTCGCCACAGCCGAAAGTTGGTTCTCTAATGTGAGCTGTGGATCGAGGAGGACGCCCAAGTTGTGGACCCTCTCCGAGGGGGTTGGAATAGATGACCTCAAGGTCCCTTCCAACTGTAATAGAGAAAATTAGAATGGCCAAACAAAACTATTTCAAAAATGCAAATAAATCAAACCCTTGATTTTAATTAATTAATTATTTTTAACTTTTATATATTTTAACTTATTGGGGGGTAATTTTAGCGATGGATGTTTGGGATCGGATGGAAGGCATATATGAAATGAATGGAATGAATGATTGGATTAATTTGCGGAATGGATGGGGGGGCTCGAACTATGGTATGGATGAGGTAAATGGTAATTGTAATTTATATGATATGAATGAGCGTGGTGGGTGGGATGCTATGTATGGATACAATGGGAATAGTTTGAATGCAGAATTTAGTCTACCTGGCAGTAGAGGGACAGGAGGGATGGGGGCATCTTTCTCCGGGGTGACAGAGGGCCAGAATATTCCAGTCCTGCTGGGGAGAGGTAGATATGGTGGGAGTCACAGGGATAGCCGTTCTGGAGGAAAAAGATCACTGCTTAATAGCGACCACTTGTTCTGGTTCCGTGAGCTCAACCCGGGGTCCTGGTGACGAGTGTAATCTAGGCCATGGGCTCAAGCTGCTGCTGCTCAATGCCAGATCGGTAGTAAACAAAGCTCTCCTCATCTGGGATTTAATCCTGGATGAGGAGGCCGACCTGGCATGTGTTACTGAAACCTGGCTGGGCCCAGAGGGAGGAGTTCCTCTCTCAGAAATATGCCCAGCCGGGTTTCAGATATGGCATCAGCCTCAACCCCAGGGAAGGTGGGGAGTGGCTATTGTAGCCAAGGAGAACCTTCGCCTGCGTAGACTCGTTGCCCCTGAGTTTGCGGGTTGTGAGTCATTCCTTGTGAAGTTATATTTAGGGGTTCAGGTGGGCTTGTTACTCATGTACTTGCCTCCCAGCTACATGTCAACAGCCCTGCCTGTACTGCTCAAGGAGGTGGCCGGGTTGGCAGTGGAGTTCCCCAGACTTATCATCCTGGGGGACTTCAATCTACCGTCACTTGGCAATTCCTCGGGGTTAGCACCAGAGTTCATGGCCACCATGACAGCCATGGACCTGACTCACATAGTTCAGGGTCATGAGGGGGGACGTGCACCCAACATGGTATTTCTCTCGGAGCAACTGAGTAATGGTCTGAGACTAAGGGGCTTAGAAGTGTTGCCTTTGTCATGGTCAGATCATTTTCTACTGCAGCTTATTTATTTATTTATTTATTTATTTATTTATTCATTCATTCATTCATTCATTCATTCATTCATTCATTGGATTTGTATGCCACCCCTCTTCGTAGACTTGGTGGACTCGATGGGCTTTGGCCCAATTCAGCATGGCTCTTCTTAAGTTCTTATGAGTGTTCCTTCATGCCTTCGTTTTCAGTTCTTGCCCATATTTATTTATTTGTTTGTTTTTTGTTTGTTTGTTTGTTTGAATGGGAAGGGACCTTTGAGGTCATCTAGTCCATCACCACCACACTGAAGCAGGTGTTTCTGCATTATTTCAGAGAAATGGCCGTCCAATGCTCGCCTGAAAGTCTCAAGTGTTGGAGCATTTGCAACCTCTGCAGGCAAACTGTTCCATTGGTTGCTTCCTGGAACCAGAGGTGTGAAAATCCCAGCAGGGAGAATAAATAGAGTCAGCAGCCCGAGTGTGGGACAGAAGGCTTCACCATGTCTTCTGGAGGCCTTCTTCTCCTGCTGGGACTCCTCACCCTCAGGGCAGAGCGGACCCCCCCGCCCCGCCAGGACTGGCCAGGTAGAGTCTGCAGAAATGGGCTCATGTGGTCAGAGTTCTCCCCCAGGGAAGGGGAGCCAAAGAGCCCAGTCTGGACCCTCTGGCTTGGTGGGGCTTCTTCTGGGGAGGTTCTGGAGATGGTGGTTGGGTGTCAGCTGAATAGGAGACAGAAATGGGGGAGGGTCCCAAGAAAGAGAGATTTTAGGGGAATGTTTATTATTTAGTTATTTATTAATTGGAGTCTCCGTAACCTATCTTGACTCAATGCAGCAGCAAAACCAGGATTTTTAAGCTGCAAAATTAAGCAATGTTGTATGTACTATTTTGTTATCAATGTGGCTATAGATGACAGGCTAAGCACTTGTGAACAGATTCAGTGGTATTTGGGCCTGTTTCACAAGAGGTGGGAAATTAGCACTGCTGTATTCTGTTGATCCTCATTCACAGTGGGGGAGGATACTATCTGACTATGTGCTGTTGTTATTTTCACCCCTTTTTTAAAGACACATTTTCTTTTTAAATTCTTGTTTTTTTATTCTTTATTCTTTAAAAAAAATATTTGGTGCTTTGTATCTTAACTTTATGTCTAGACGGGAGCCAACAGACTCAAACTCAACCCTGACAAGACCGAGGGGCTCTGGGCATTCCCCCCAAACGACTGTTCCATCTGTCCGTCCATTGCTTTGGGGGGGGGGAGGTTCTGACCCCCTTAGATAGGGTTTGTAACTTGGGTGTCCTCCTGGGTCCACAGCTAAACCTTGAACACCATCTTTCAGCTGTGGGCAGAGGGACATTGGCCCAGGTCCGCCTAATGTACCAGTTACAGCCCTACTTGGACCAGGAGGTCTTGCGCACAGTCACCCTTTCCCCCTAGTTGGGGGAAAGATCAGAAGCAATGTGAGAAAATATTATTTTACTGAAAGAGTCGTAGATGCTTGGAACAATCTTCCAGCAGACGTGGTTGGTAAGTGCACAGGAACTGAATTGAAACATGCCTGGGATAAACATAGATCCATCCTAAGAAAATACAGGAAATGGTATAAGAGCAGGCTAGATGGACCATAAGGTCTTTTTCTGCTGTCAATCTTCTATGTTTCTATGTTATTAGAGCAGATCCTGTTAATGTAGCTTGACAATAAAGCAGAATCACTTTCCTATCCGGTCTGCCTGCTAAGTCTGACATTGGGCCTTGGGGTCTTCTCTTTTGCAGAAAAGCCTGGTGTGTGTCCCAAGTTTAATCTGGGCTCATTCTTTCCTTGTGTCATATCGTGTGAAAATGATTCGTGGTGCAAAGGGGACAAAAAGTGTTGCCCTACTATTTGTGGGTTTTCCTGCAGGGACCCTGTCTAAGGTAAGAGCACTGAGATTTATTTATTTATTTATCTATCTATCTATCTATCTATCTATCTATCTATCTATCTATCTATCTATTTTTAATTGGATTTATATGTTGCCCCTCTTTGAGGACTCGGGGTGGGTCACAACACAGAAAAGAACAATGTGATACAAATACAAATCCAATTAATATAAACCCACTAATTTAAACTAAAATCCCCATTATTAAAAATTCAATGATACCCACTCAACACAACATATATGTCATTCGTGGGCCAGGGGGCTAGAGTCTAATGCCCCAGGCCTGGTGACATAAATGAGTCTTTAGTCTCTTACGGAAGGCGAGGAGGGGGGGGCAGTATAAATCTTTGGGGGAAGATGATTCCAGAGGACTGGAGCCCCCACAAAGAAGGCTCTTCTCCTAGGTACTGCCAATTGACATTGTCTAGTTGATGGGACCTAACTGGTTACTGGGATTCACACAGCATAACCAACACTTTGAATTGTGTATGGACACCAATCAGCAGCCAACGCAGTCCTTGGAGTGTGGGAGAAACATGGCCATACCTAGGAAAGGCCATGACCGCTCGCGCAGCTGCATTCTGAACAATTTGTAGTTTCTGAACACTCTTCAAAGGTAGCCCCATGTAGAGAGTATTACAGTAGTCGAACCTCGAGGTGATGAGGGCATGAGTGACTGTGAGTAGAGAGTCCCAGTCCAGGTAGGGCTGCAACTGGTGCACCAAGCGAACCTGGGCAAACACCTCCCTCGCCACAGCTGAAAGATGATGTTACAAAGTCAGCTGTGGATCGAGGAGGATACCCAAGTTGCAGACCCAGAGTGATGGACGGATGGAAGGAGATGTCCTTGGGAGGCAAAACCTACAGCCACTCTGTCTTGTCAGGGTTCAGTCTGTTAACACCCATCCAGACACTTAAAGCCTCCAGACATTGGCATATAAGAACATAAGAAGAGCCATCCTGAATCAGGCCAAAGCCCATCGAGTCCAGCATTCTGGGTCCCACAGTGGCCCACCAATTGTCCATGGGGATCTTGAGCAGAAAGAGAAGGCAAGACCCTCCCTTTCCCTGGACCCCCAACAAATGGGACCCAAGGGAATCCTGCCTGCCTCAATCAACATAGAGGTGGCACATGGACATCCATTCAATAATCACTGATTAGATTAGATTAGATTAGAATAGATTAGATTAGATTAGAATAGAATAGAATAGAATAGAATAGATTAGATTTATTGGATTTATATGCCGCTCCTCTCCGCAAACTCGGGGCGGCTGATACACTTGGCATCCATGAATCTGTCTAATCCTGCCTTAAAGCTCTTCAGGCTGACAACTGTCATGACCTCTTCTGGAAGGGAATTCCATCAACCAAGGACCCTCTGGGTGAGGAGCCCCAAATGGGAGGGACCTAGGAGTCAAACTCCGACTCTCTGCCAACACTGACTGTGACTGACTGGAGAGGTAGGAGGTGAACCACTTTAACAGTGCCTCCCACTCCTAGCCCCTCCAGCCGGCGCAGAAGGATACCATGGTCAATGGTATCAAAAGCCGCTGAGAGGTCAAGGACCACCAGGATAGTGGATAAACCCCTATCCCAGGTCTGTCAGAGATCATCAATCTGTGTGACCAAAGTAGTTTCCCTGCTGTAGCAAGGCCCGAATCCTGACTGTTGAGGGCCCAGATAATCGGCTTCATCCAAGGACCGTTGGGGCTGGAGCGACACCACCTTCTCAACAACCTTCCCTATAAAGTGCCTCCTTGTAGGGAGCCAGAAAGGACCCCTCCCTCAAGGAAGCATTGACAATCCCCTGGACCCAGCTCCATGTCACCACACTGCTGGTCGAAACCAGCAGGAGGGACACAGGTCCAACAAACAGGTGGCAGAGCTTACAGCTCCCATGGCCTTGTCCACTTCATCAGGTGTTATCAGGTCAAACTCTTCTCACACAACATAACAAAGATGGCAGCTGGCACTTCATTCCATTTGGAGTCAATGTTCATCCGGATCTGAGCAATTTTATCTCCTAAAAATGTATTAAAGTCCTCGGCACTACCCTGCAAGGGTTCATCAACACCCCCCCATAGTATTTAAAGAGGTAGTGAGTCATCCTAAACAGGGCAGCTGGGTGGGATTCTGCAGATGCAATCAAGGTGACATGATATGCACATCTTATTGCCTTCAGCACCACTTTGTAAATCTTAATACAACCGCTTCTCGAGATATCTCTTCTGGCATTTCCTCAATGAACCAAGGAGATCTCCAGGGTCTACTGCCACAGAGAGGCCACAAAGGCGCAATTCGGTCTAGAGCCCCTGCCACCACTGTATTCCAGGCGGCAGCAAGGGAGTCTGCCGAACTGTGTACAAGTGAATCCTTCAAAGCTCCCAGTGCCCCCTTAAAGCCCTCTGGGTCCATCAGGCACCTGGGGCTGAACCTCCTAATTGGTCCCACCTCTCTGTGGGGGTGGATTGGAGCCTTAAAATCAAGCAATAGCAGGAAATAATCTGACCATGACAAAGGCAAGATATCTAACACCCTTGATCTCAGGTCATTGCTCAACTGCTCTAAGAGGAATACCATGTCAGGAGTGTGCCCCACCCCCAATAGTCAGACCCTGAATCAGGTCCATGTTGGCCATGGTGGTCATGAAGGCCTGCGCCAAACCAGAGGATTTGCTGAGCGGCGGTAGGTTTAGGACTCCAAGAGAATGAGTCTGGGGAACTCCACCGCCAGCCCGGCCACCTTTTCGAGTAACGCAGGCAGGGCTTTTAACATGCAGCTGGGAGGCAGATATGTGAGTAAGAAGCCCACCTGGACCCCTAGATCCAACTTCACAAAGAGGGACTCACAACCTGCTATCTCAGGAGTAGCGAGCCTGCATAGGCTGATTGTCTTTTGGGCTATAATAGCCACACCTCCCCCCCCATCCCCGGGGTTGTGTTTGGTGCCACACCTGAATCCCAGCAGGGCATAGTTCCAAGAGAGGAACCCCTCCCTCTGGGCCTTGCCAGGTGTCAGTCACATATGCCAGGTCGGCCTCCTCCTCCCCCAGGACTAAATCCCGGATGAGGGGAGCTTTATTTACAACCAACCTGGCATGAAGTAGCAACAGCCTCAACCCAGGGTCTGAATTTTGCTTGCCCCCAGGACCCCAGGCTTTTATAGGGATTCATAGATCCTCAAATGGTCTGGATCCCAGTGGATCTCTCTAGAATCCTTGAGGCCTCTGTCCGTCTTGCATCTGTCCTTGGATGAGCCAAGCCCCAGATAGGTTAGTGAGGAAAGGAGAGCATCCCGGTCTTGTTTTGAGAACATCAAGGTCTCCGTCCTTCTGGCCTCCACCAGTCCCACCTCAGCAGGACAGATAGAGGGGATGGAGAGAGGGTGAAGTTCTCTCTCAGCTGAGCCTCAAGAGAAGGTCTGGTTCTGACCCAGGAAGACTGAGAGGAGAGCCTCTCTCACTGCAGAGAACCAGGTCTTCTTTGCTCCTCTCCCTCCTGTGGCAAGGAAGACTTGGGGCCACCTGGTTGTAAGACATAAGCAGAGCGTGGAAGACAACTCTGAGCAGAAATATTGTTAATGTAGAAGCAGAGCAATCCTTGTATACCAAGGTTCTCACAGAGAAATGTTTAGATTGAGATTAGTTGTGAATATCTACTGAGCCACACACAGATATACTAATTTGAATTAAACTTTACTTTGAGAGATAATATATTCAGATAAACAGTCTAAAGTCATACACATAATAAGTCAGAATAACAATCCAAATATTACCAAGTACATAGCCTTTCTCAACAGTTGTCTTTGTCATAACCAGAAAACAAAGATATCAAGCTTAAACACATTTTCGCTGTAATACCTGATTACAATACAGAGAGATTGCAGAGAGTTACAGAGCATACATACAATGAGTAGCCTTTAACACTGAGTAGCCAGACAACGAGAAATAGAGAAATTTCTGAGAGAAATAAGCTATAAACATCTCTCAGCTGTGGTGAGGGGGGCGTTTGCCCAGGTTCGCCTGGTGCACCAGTTGCGGCCCTATCTGGACCGGGAGTCATTGCTCACAGTCACTCATGCCCTCATCACCTCGAGGCTCGACTACTGTAATGCTCTCTACATGGGGCTACCTTTGAAGAGTGTTCGGAAACTTCAGATCATGCAGAACGCAGCTGCGAGAGCTATCATGGGCTTTCCTAAATTTGCCCATGTCACACCAACACTCCGCAGTCTGCATTGGTTGCCGATCAGTTTCCGGTCACAATTCAAAGTGTTGGTTATGACCTATAAAGCCCTTCATGGCATCAGACCAGAATATCTCAGGGACCGCCTTCTGCCACATGAATCCCAGCGACCGGTTAGGTCCCACAGAGTTGGCCTTCTCCGGGTCCCGTCGACTAAGCAATGTCATTTGGCGGGACCCAGGAGAAGAGCCTTCTCTGTGGTGGCCCTGACCCTCTGGAACCAGCTCCCCCAGATATCAGAGTTGCCCCCACCTTCCTTGCCTTCCGCAGGCTCCTTAAAACCCACCTCTGTCGTCAGGCATGGGTATGCTTGTATGTATGAGTGGTTTTTTTTAAATTGGGGGTTTTAGATTGTTTTTAATATTAGATTTGTTTACATTGTCTTTTTATATTGTTGTTAGCCGCCCCAAGTCTTTGGAGAGGGGCGGCATACAAATCTAATAAACAAACAAAGAAACAAATAAAAACAAGCTCCCTCTTGTGGCAATCTGCAATACCTGCAGCCAATATATTGTCAACCCAACAGTTATGGACTGAGTACTAACAAATGTTATAACTGTCTATCTTTCTACAGGTTCCTGTCAATCAAGATTCACCATTCAACTTTTCCAAATTGTGTCTGGTGCCTCAGCTTGACCCAATGGCCCACCAGCTGCCTTGGGGACCCTTCCCCTCAAATACACTTGGACCTAATCTTTTTTTCTCAAAATAAAGGCACTGAGTGGTGCTTCTTCTGTCTCTTAGAGGCTCCCCACCCCCCACCCGGATCCCTTCATGCATTTTTGTGACCATATTGTAAGCAACTGTGTCCTCTTTTTGTTTGTTTGTTTGTTTGTTTGTTTGATTGATTGTTTGATTGTTTATTTGTTTGTTTGACTTCTATGTCGCCCAATCCCGGAGGGCAGCTAACAACAATATAAAATACAAAAACTTTCTTAAAAAGAAGCCAAATATAGAATCTGAACTCTAAAACCATAATTGGGTGGGGATTTTGGTTTTTTTTAATTATTAATTTCTTTTAATAAAAAAGAAGGGATTTTTTTCTTATTTATGTATGTATGTATGTATGTATGTATGTATGTATGTATTCATTCATTCATTCATTCATTCATTCATTCATTCATTCATTCATTCATTCATTCATTTATTCTATGCTGCCCAGTCCCAAAGGGACTGTCGCTCAGACACTATACTTTTCCGCCCACACCGAAAAAAAATTAGAGGGCCCATTGACCACAGACAGTTACCTTGCTTCCACCCCCACCCCCATTCCTTTGTCCTACCTTCTGCCATCAACAGTAGTAGAAATATTGTGGGAGGAGAGCTGTTGTTAAACCATGATGTTGGAGGAGGATTATCTCTTAAATATACTTGGATGCTTAATCCAGGTATTCCTCCCACCTGTACCCTCTTCCACTGCCTAATTTCTAATTTCCAGGCCCCTATCTAAATTATTTAATATTTAAGTTACTAATGCCAATATTTTATGTCACATTAACTCTCAGTTCCATTTAAATAGTTCCAAATATTATATTTGAGTCTCCAATAATCCAACAGTCACAGTGACTAGAAGTAATTCAATAAAGATTTCCACACGACTTCATTTAAATATCCCTAGGCTTGTATATACTTTTCTTGAATTGTAGCTTTCTCTCTTGTCAGCAGGTGACAGTCTCATCTTAGATTTCAATATAACCATGTTTCCAGCATATTTTTAGTTATAACAGTGTTATCAAAAAACAGAATACATTCTCCAAAGAAATAATTCTAACACTTAAACTGCTTTCCCGGTATCACACCTTCCCAGTTTAAGGGTTCAATTTTCTGTATATTTCAAAGTTTTAGAGTTTATTATTTCCATTCCAGCACCCTTCTGGTCTAGTGGTTTCTCCAAAAGCTACGCATCACTTTAACAGATAATTTTGAGCAGATGATTCTAAACTTCTCCTTGGGGTTAAATTTTAGGTAAAAGAAAAATCTTCTCCCCCAGTTCCACCCACTGTTCACCTTCATCACGCCAGCACCAGTATTAGATAGTCGCCAGCTGTCCCAACTTTGTAGCAGCCATCTTCAGGCTGCCTCTTCCTTCCTGCCGTGGCTGACAGGGAGAGTGAACCCCAGGGCTGACAGGGGAGCTACGCCTCTTGTCGACCTACCACATTGCTTCACTGCTCCTACAGAGTGGCTTAAGCTCCTCTTGGAGCCCACAAAGAAGAGATGTCCAGTGCAGGGGCAAGGAGACCCATTCCCTGCACCTGTCTGGTGGCGACGTCAAAACTGGAACCAATCTGTCAACCATCTTTGACTGGCTGCCGTTCGACCCCACTTTTCCTCCTTTAGTTTGAACATCTCTGTGGTTCACCCTTGGCATCCCTTGCTAACCTGAGCGCATGATAGTAAAAAGCCTTACCACCCATAAAGTGACCCTTTGCCTGAAATGCTACAGGACAGTGATGGCAAACCTATGGCACACATGTCACAGGTGGCACATGGAGCCATATCTGCTGGCACATGAGCTGTTGCCCTAACTCAGCTCCAGCACACAGGTTGTA
The DNA here is from genome assembly GCF_031021105.1 of Erythrolamprus reginae. Lineage (NCBI taxonomy): Eukaryota > Metazoa > Chordata > Lepidosauria > Squamata > Dipsadidae > Erythrolamprus > Erythrolamprus reginae. The sequence continues at coordinate 279,398 of NW_027248498.1, forward strand.
CATCGGCCAGCTGATTTTTGGCTTGTATGGAGGCTGTGGAAAGGCGTCTTCAGGTTCCAGAGGGCAGGGGGAGACAGTTTTGCCCTCCCCAGGCTCCAGGGAAGACTCCGGAGCCTGGTTAAGATGCAAAATGGGCCTTCTGGTCTCCCCAGAAGTCAGGAAACAGGCCATTTAGGGCTTCCAGAGGGCTTCCAGAGGGCCGACTTCAGCCCAGGCAGGAAGGTCTTAATAATAATTATTATAATAATTGATTAGATTTGTATGCCGCCCCTCTCCGAAGACTCTTCCCAGGTCCTACACGATGACTGTCCATCTTTGACGGAATCTTGTCCCTGAGACCTGACCTGATGGGATGAGTGGAGATAATGAGTGTCCTGCAAATAACCTAGCCATGTTCCATGCAGGGATTCACAGGTGACAATCAGGACCTTGAATTGTACCCATGGACACCTGAGTGAAATTGGAACAGAATAACTGAATTGGAAGGGACCTTGGAGGTCTTCTAGACCAACCCACGGCTTAGGCAAGAAACCCCACAGCACTAATGGCGAACTCCTTTTTCCCCTCGGGTGCCGAAAGCGCAGGTGTGTATGTGCACAATTGCAAAGGCACGAGTGCCCACACCCATAATTCAAAGCCTGGGGAGGGCAAAAGCAGCCTCCCCCACCTTCCCGGAGACCCTCTAGAGGCTGTAAATGGGCCATTTCCTGACTTCTGGAGAGCCTGGTAGGAATCCCTGGAGGGAGTTGATTCCAGAGGGGCGGGGCTGCCACAGAGAAGGCTTTTCCCCCAGGCCCCACCAAGTGGCATTGCCTAGCTCAGTGATGGCAAACCTTTTTTTCCTTGGGTGCCAAGTGAACATGTGCAGCACGAATCCCAGCGGCCAATTAGGTCCCACAGAGTCGGCCTTCTCCGGGTCCTGTTGACTAAACAATGTCAATTGGTGGGCCCCGAGGAAGAGCCTTCTCTGTGGCAGCCCCGGCCCTCTGGAATCAACTCCCTCATGAGATTTGAACAGCCCCCACCCTCCTTGCCTTCCGTAAAATGCTGAAGACTTCCCTCTGTCCCCAGGCGTGGGGACAATTACCTCCCCCCTACGTTGTGTTTTCTGAGCTCTGTTGTATGATTAACTGGGTTGAGTGTGTACAATTGTGTAGTTGGTGATTTTATGACACTGATTATGTCTTTGGAGAGGGGCGGCATTCAAATCGAATGAAATCGAATGAAATCGAATGAAATCGAATGAAATCGAATGAAATGAAATGAAATGAAATGAAATGAAATCAAATCAAATCAAATCGAATGAAATGAAATGAAATGAAATGAAATGAAATGAAATGAAATGAAATGAAATGAAATGAAATGAAATCAAATCAAATCAAATCAAATCAAATCAAATCAAATCAAATCAAATCATGCACGCTATCGCACATGCGCAAGTGCCCACACCCATAATTCAATGCCTGGGGAGGGCAAAAACAGCTTCCCCCACCCCCGGAGTCCCTCTGGTGGCCAGAAATGGCCTGTTTCCCAACTTCTGGTGGGCCCAGTGGGCTCGTGTTTCACCCTCCCCAGGCTCCAGAGGCTTCCCTGCCCTCCCCCATCCCCCTGAGGCTCTCCGGAAGCCCAAAACGCCCCCCAGAGCCTCTGTGCAAGCCAAAAATCAGCTGGTCGGCACCCACATTAATGTTGGGACTGAGCAAGGGCAACAGTTTGTGTGCCAGCAGATATGAGTCTACGTGCCACCTGTAGCACCCGTGCCATAGGTTCGCCATCACTGGCCTAGCTGATGGGACCTGGAGACGGTTATATTGAAATCTAAGAGGAGACTGCCATCTGCTGACAAAAGAGAAAACTACACCTCAGGAAAAGTTTATATACAAACCGAGGAATAACTAAATGAAGTGGCCGGAAAAAACTTTATTGAATTATTTCTAGCCACTGTATGTGTATGAATCTTCAGAGAGGGGCGGCATACAAATCTCATAAGTAGTAGTAGTTGTTGTTGTTGTTGTTATTATTATTATTATTATTATTATTATTATTATTATTGACTCAAATATAACCTCTGGAACGATTTAAATGGAACTGTTAGTTAATGTGACATAAAATGTTGGGATTACTAACTTAAATATTAAATAACTTAGATAGGGGCTTGGAAAATAGAAATTCGGCAATGGAAAAGGTTAAAGGCCACCAAAAAATTCCCCACCCCACAAAATATGGTGGCCTCCATGGACCAAACCCAAGTGATCTAGTTCCGTGATGTCATTGTGACATAACCAGTGCTCTGCTACCAGTTTGGGTGAATCGGTCTGAATCAGGAGAAACCTCCCTCTGGGTTCCTTCCCCCTTGGCTCCAGCCCAAGGCTTCTTCCTCTGCAAGCAGCATCAGCAGCCGTAGGGCCTGTGAGTGCCTGCCAGCAGGGGAGGCGGCAACGGAAGGAATAGGAAACCAGGCTACTTTTTAAAAAATTATTTGGGATTACAGGGCTAACGGTCTGTTACGTTCTAGCACTGAGCCCCCCAGGAATCAAATGCAGAACACCAGGTGTAGAAAATAAAGGGTTTACTCTGTACAAGGATCGGACCAGAATATCTCTGGAACCGCCTTCAGCCGCACAAATCCCAGTGACCAATTAGGTCCCGTAGAATTGGCCTTCTCCCGATCCTGTCGGCTAAACAATGCCGTCTGGCAGGACCCAGGGGAAGAGCTTTCTCTGTGGTGGCCCTGACCCTCTGGAATCAACTCCCCCCAGAGATTAAGACTGCCCCCACCCTCCTTGCCTTTCGAAAGCTCCTAAAAATCCACCTATGTCGCCAGGCATGGGGGAACTGATACACCCCTTACCTACTATGTTTTTTTACGTATGGTTGTATGATTGCTTTTTATAAGAAGGGTTTTAAATTGCCTTTAACATTAGATGTGTAAATTGTGTTTTGCTGTTGTGAGCCACTCCGAGTCCTTGGAGAGGGGTGGCATACAAATCTAAATAATAATAATAATAATAATAATAATAATAATAATAATAATAATAATAATAATAATAATAATAATAATAATAATAATTATTATTATTATTATTATTATTATTATTATTATTATTATATTTACAATTAAAGTTTTTTTCAAATAAAATAGAAGTCTCTACATGGCTTTGCTGGAATGAGTAGAGAGAGTCTTATCAGCTGGCTGGAGTCCCAGAGAGAGAGCGAGATAAGCACAATAATAATTACCCAGCTGAAATAGTCTTCAGAAGTGGAGATGTACAAAAATAATCTTGAAGTCTGAAGCACTTCTGAAAGCCAAGAATGTCCATTCAAACCCGTGTTACATAGTGGGGCAGCCCCCCTGAGGGGGGGTGCAGACCAATGGCGGGGGGGTTGCATGTGACCCTGGGGAATGCACTTTTTAGTAGGGGCTTAGGGGAGTAGGTGCTGCAGGGAGTAGGGGCACAGCACAGAGCAGGAGATACGAAGTGCAGGTAACAAACCCTGAAGAGACACCATGGGAACATATTGAACAGGATGAAAAGAGAGGAGGAGAGAGACGGAGATCATGAAGCATCATGCGCGGATGCTCACAGGCACAAGATTTCAGCAACTTTCACCGATCGCTTTGCTTCCGCGCACACACAAAAGCAAAAAAAGCCTGAAAGTTGCACGCGGCTGTCCTCGTGTGAGGATTTGCTTTCTGCGCCTGAGCAGCAGCCAAATCTCAAGCGGGGGCACACAGGGGGCACATCAGGAGCATGCAGCTGTGCACGCATCACCGTTTTTACTAACTAACCGGCAGTCCCAGTCGTACCGGCTGTGGCCCATTACTGCCCCAAAGGCAAAGAAGACACCTGAGACCAAGAGGGCAGTGACAACCAATGCTTTATTGCAGAGAAGAAGGAATGGATCCATGGTGGGTCTTGGGGTGGGTGGGTCTCCAGGGTGGTCCAGGACAGAAGGAGGGTCTTGGTCAGGTTTGATCACGAGATCCAATTCTGGTGGGTCTCCTCATTGGAGATGCTGTAAAAACAAACAATCAGTTGTGGGTTTTCTGCCCAGAACTTCCTCTGGTGATTTGTCCATGTGCCCATGTCTCTCCAACACGCTGCAATCTGCATTGGCTGCCAATCGGCTTCCAAACACAATTCAAAGTGTTGGTTATGACCTATAAAGCCCTTCATGGCATCGGACCAGATTATCTCTGGGACCGCCTTCTGCCACATGAATCCCAGCGGCCGATTAGGTCCCACAGAGTCGGCCTTCTCCGGGTCCCGTCAACTAAACAATGTCGGTTGGCAGGACCTAGGGGAAGAGCCTTCTCTGTGGGGGCCCCGGCCTTTTGGAATCACTTCCCCCCAGATATTCGTACTGCCCCCATCCTCCTCACCTTCCGTAAGAGTCTAAAGATTCATTTATGTCAACAGGCCTGGGGACATTACTCACCAGGCCCTGCCTATGAATGAATGTATGTTAAATGCAAGGTATGATTCGTTTGTTAGAAAGGACTGGTTTTTAAATTAAATTGGTGTTTTAGATTGTTTGTCTTAGTTTAATATTGAATATTGTTCTTTTTATGTGCTGTAAGCCGCCCTGAGTCCTCAGAGAGGGCTGGCATATTAATAATAATAATAATAATAATAATAATAATAATAATAATAATAATAATAATAATAATAATAATAACAATAATAACAATAATAACAATAATAACAATAATAACAATAATAACAATAATAACAATAATAACAACAATAACAACAATAACAACAATAACAACAATAACAACAATAACAATAACAATAACAATAACAATAACAATAACAATAACAATAACAATAATAATAATAATAATAATAATAATAATAATAATAATAATAATCTGGCCTAATCCTACAACCACGGAGACCCAAATCTGAACACAGGAGGAAGGGCCTGATTGGGAGAGAGCTGGGAAACAATGGGGCAGCAGCCTCCCCCTTGGAGTTATGGGGCTCCATCACTGAGGCGTTCAAGTAAAGGTGGGACAGCCCTCTGTTCAGGATGCGCTGAGGATTTCTGCACTGGAAGGAGGGTGGACCAGATGACCTCCAGTGTCTTTTCCCAATCCCCTCTTTCCAGGAGACCTCAAGAGGTGAGGCTGCTTGGAGCACAGAGAAGGAGGCCTTCACAGGAGCTTCCTAGCTGGGAACATTTCTCACAATCAGAAGTGTGAGCTTGTGGCCCTAACCCTCCTGGTCAGCTGAGCATGGATCAATTGTGGCCTGCTCAGGGAATGAGCATGAATGGGACTCCATGTGCCCAGACCAAGTCTTGGTTTAGGAGGCCCCACACAGCAATCCCTACTACACAAGTGACAACACAATTTACTGTCAAGCTTGAAGCTTCTGCTGTTGCACCATTATCGCTTTTCAACTTGCCAAAGAATTAAGGGGGGAGGGAAGTGGGGGATGGACTTCAGACTTCAAAGAGAAGAGCCCTGAGGTCCAAGGACACACCGGCAAAGGTCTGCCAAACGTAATGATGCTGAATTGGAGAATGTGACCTCCCCTAATAAGGAGAATTCTGCACTCTTGACTACGGTCTATGGGTTTGCGCAAGAAATAACCAGAGCTGGTTTTGCCTCCTTCAGTGCCAAAATGAGCTGCTTAATAAAGTTTGCATCCAACTATTGGAAAGCCTTGAAGGTGTTTGTTCTGGTTGGGTTCGTGAGTCGTAACGTTGACAGTTACCTTAATGTGGGCCCGATCTACAACCTCAATGCTGAGTAAGCCTGGAAGGACCGGGTGTCTCACACCTTCTGCAAAAGAGAAGACCCCAAGGCCAAATGTGAGAGCAGGCTGATCAGATAGGAAACTGGTTCTGTTTTATTGTCAAGCTACATTAACAGGATCTTGAAGAGCTAAAAGGACAAATCTCCCACTGTGTCCTATGCAGCCTAAGAAACTAGGGGGGGGGGTCTCTTCTCTTCTCTTCTCTTCTCTTTTCTTCTCTTCTCTTCTATTCTCTTCTCTTTCCTCTCCTCTCCTTTTCTCTTCTCTCCTCTTCTCTTCTCTTCTCTCCTATTCTATTCTATCCTCTTCTCTTCTCTCCTCTCTCCTTCCCCTCCCCCTCTCCTGTCCTGTCCTATCCTCCCTCCCTCCCCTCTTCTGAGGCTGCTGGCTCTACCATCTCTTGTCCTTTGGCAGCATCTCTTTACCTGGTCGCCCAACGTCTTTCACACACACCATTTCCCCTCAAATGAACACCGGAGCAAACAAGATCCCATCTCTGGTCCTCTCAGCCGTCAAAGCCTCTTCCTGCATCCAGGATGAGAGAGGCTGGCTGGGGCATGAGTCTCCCTGCCACCTCCTTCCCCTCAAAGGGTGGGAATTCCTCCTTAGTCCTAGGTTGGGTCTCTCCACAATGGGCGGAAACTAATCAGGGAGAGAAGCAACCTGAAATTTAGGAGCAATATCCTCATGGTGAGAACAATTGACCAGAGGAACCACTTGCCTCCAGAAGTTGTGGGCGAAGAGATTGGACAGCCAGTTGCCTGAAATAGTATAGGACCTCATGCTTGTTAGTGCTATGTACATAACCAGTTGGGTTTGGAAATTTATAACACAAACCAAGTACCGTGTTTCCCCGAAAGTAAGACAGTGTCTTACTTTCTTTTTATCCCCAAAAGCCCCACTATGTCTTACTTTCGGGGTATGTCTTATATTGGAAAAAAATTGTCGAATTTTTTGTTTTAACCATAAAATTAACATTTATTAACCACCTGAACAGTATTGTATTCACCACAAAACAGCAGATGATACCCCAGTATGCCAGTGTATATGTTTTACTGATGTATGATTAATACTGTGTGCATTACCGTATTTTAAGCAGGAGGCGGCAGTGACAAGTGCAGGGGATGGCGCAGTGACGTATGGAGAGGGGGGCGGCGTGGAAGTGGGCAGGAGGCGGCGCTCATTTGGATCAGACGGAGGCGGCAGACACAGTGACGTATGGAGGGGGGGACGGTGCGGACGTGGGCAGGAGGCGGCGCGCAGCTAGATGAGAGGGAGGCGGCAACACCCCGTGTTTCCCCAAAAGTAAGACATATGTCTTACTTTCGGGGTACGGCTTATATTAGCCGACCCCCATGAAACTCCCGATACGTCTTACAATCGGGGGTGTCTTACTATCGGGGAAACAGGGTATGTATGCTTACATGTAATAGAACACTATTGCTTTAAGAGCTAGTGTTGCAGTTAACCATAAGAGGGAGCTAGAAGCCTCTCTCTCATTCTCTCTGTCTGTCTCTCTGCTATTCTCTGCTAGTTTGTGCTGTCACTATGCTATAGAACCCTGTGTTGAAATGATAATTTATGTATTTGTAAATGTATTTGTAAAATGGTAATTTATGTATTTGTAAATTACCGAGTCTGCGGAGAGGGGCGGCATGCAAATCTAATAAATAAGTAAGTAAGTAAGTAAGTAAGTAAGTAAGTAAGTAAGTAAGTAAGTAAGTAAGTAAGTAAACAAACAAACAAACAAACAAACAAACAAATAAGTTGAACAAGTAAGCTTGTAGTATTGTATATTTATTGAGAGTTATTCACTGATGTCATTGTGTATGACTAAGATTGTTCTTGACTAAGATATTTGCCAAAGTTAATATAATTTATACACTTAGTGTGTCTGAATTGTATTGCTGAATTACTACCAATATCTCTGGCTTCCAGCTGGATATCTGCAAAACCTCCACGTATCTGTATCTTTGACTACTAAGAGATTACTCTGCACACTCCCTAACACTTAACAATGTTTGAGCAGAGGGTTGGACTAGAAGATCTCTAGGGTCCCTTCCATTCTGTCATTCTGTTAAAGCCATGGACAGAGATTAGAATTGCCCCCACCCTCCTTGCCTTTCGTAAGCTACTTAAAACCCACATCTGCCACCAGGCATGGGGGAACTGAGATACCCTTCCCCCTAGGCCTTTACAATTCTATGCATGGTATTTCTGTAGGTATGTTTGGTTTTTATTATACTGTAATGGGTTTTTTAATTGTTCTTAATATTGGATTCTTGTTATATGCTGTCTTATTATTGCTGTTAGCCGCCCCGAGTCTCCGGAGAGGGGTGACATACAAATCCAATAAATAAATAAAATAAATAAAGATAGGTCAGCCTTCCCCTAAAATTGCATCTTTTGGGGGACCCTCCCCCATTTCTGTCCCCTATTCAGCTGACACCCAACCACCATCTCCAGAACCTCCCCAGAAGAAGCCCCACCAAGCCAGAGGGTCCAGACTGGGCTCTTTGGCTTCCCTTCCCTGGGGGAGAACTCTGACCACATGAGCCCATTTCTGCAAACTCTACCTGGTCGGCCCTGGTCGGAGATGGGGGTCAGCTCTGCCCAGAGGGTGAGGAGGAGGAGAAGAAGCCTCCAGAAGACATGGTGAATCCGTCTGCCCCACACTCGGGCTGCCTGCATTAAATAGTCCTGTCTCTATCAATGTCACATACAGGGCAACGTAATGCAATGTGGATACAAATTACTTCTTCTTTCACAAGATGGTAGAACAAGAGGTGGGAAATCTGAGAGTTGGATTGGCTGAGCAGTTTGGGGAAAGCTAGGCAGGTCCCTGTTGATGTCAATGGTCAAGCAAAACTCACCTCTATAGATTTGCTGCACAGCCGTGAGAATCACATCTGTTAATATGCTTTGGTGTCCCTGGTTGATGGTGAAATATGGGGCCACTCGGTTGGGGTGATGGGGTAGCTTTCTGGTCAGGGCTGCTGTGGGGTTGTGATAAGAAAAGTGAAGGGATTTCTGCTCTTTGGCAATTTATTTTAATTCTTTTTCAATAATGCATACATTAATGCATATACCTTTAGATGTTACACTATTGCAGTAAAGACATAGTTATAATCCATCGTTCATAACAATTTATTCCAGGTATATTTTTCTTTTTTTCTTTTTAGAAAATTTTATTAGATATATACATATTAAAACAAGACAATGTGTTTCATCTTCTGATTACATTTCCTATTATGTCTGATACAAAGACAATACAGCACAAATCCCTCCCCCTCCCCCCCTCCCAAACTGTAACTTAGACAATTTATTCCTTTTGTGTTTCCACGGTCTATAGCAACAGCGTATCTTATCAGTTTAACATTGGCATTGAAACATTAATTACTATCTTAATCAATTATAAACTTAATTTTACTTATTTCTAACAACTTAGCATTTACATTATTTACAGCTATTCCTTTTCCTTTTATCAACCCAGATGTAAAAATCGTCCCTTGTGTCGTTATGGCAAGATTGATTATTGTTTTTAAGTTTTTGTGTTAGTTTATCAGTAAGGAATTTTCCTAATCATGTCTCTCTCCATTGCTGTGTCTTCTTTCTTCCAATTTTGTGCTATGCAAATCCTAATTGCAGTAATTACATGTTGTATCAGATAATAATGAGTTTTTTTTAAATTTAGAATCTATTATGCCTAGAAGAAAGACGTCCGGTTTAAATTGCAGTTTAACTTTGTTTATTTTGTAAATCCACATTCTAATTTTATTCCAAATTTTCCTAATTTCGGGACAGGTCCACCACGTGTGAAAAAACGTTCCATTTTTGTTCCTGCATCTCCAGCAGTCCAGGTTTAGTTTGGGGTAGATATATGCCACCTATATAGCATCTTTAAAATGTTTTCTTTGTACGTAGTTGATTTAGTTATTTTGTAATTTCTTTTCCAAATTGTCTCCCATTTATCAATATATATATTTTATTTATTTATTTTTATTTATTTATTTTGTCCAATACACAATGGGGGTTTTAGTGGGTATATATAAGCTATATCTACAGCAGCACGAAGCTTACAACTTCAGCCGGATGATGGTGAATGTGATGTCACTGAAACGTCGCATAGACACTCAAAATATTACATGGGGCAAAACCCGAACTCAGAATAATCTACATATATATATATGTGTTTTCGTAGATTTTCACGGGTACAGGTATGACGGTCTTGGTATATTCGGGTTTCTTCCCGTGTAGGATTTGGAAATTTCTGGCGACCTCATCGAAACGTCGCCAGAAATTTCCAAATCCTACACGGGAAGAAACCCGAATATACCAAGACCGTCATATATATATATATATATATATATATCTCAAATGTTTTTTTAGCTGGAATTTTAAAATTAAGGGAGACTAGGATGGTCCCATTTCGGCCTTGTTCCCTTGGTCCCATTGGGACCATCCTAGTCTCCCTTAATTTTAAAATTCCAGCTAAAAAAATATTTGACACATACAGAATATAGTTGTCGGCTATAAATAAAAATTAACTGCCTTGAAGTGGCCCTGGGTTGGGCCTAGAGGCAAAAAAGGAGCTGTGACGTTCCTTGAAATATACCAGGGTGATCCGACATAAAAAAAAAACACACACACACAAATATATATATATCTATATCTATATCTATATCTATATCTATATATATATCTCCGAGACCGCCTCCTGCCGCACGAATCCCAGCGACCAATTAGGTCCCACAGAGTGGGCCTTCTCCGGGTCCCGTCAACTAAGCAATGTCGGTTGGCGGGCCCCAGGGGAAGAGCCTTCTCTGTGGCGGCACCGGCCCTCTGGAACCAACTCCCCCCGGAGATTAGAACTGCCCCTACTCTTCCTGCCTTCCGCAAACTTCTTAAAACCCACCTTTGCCGTCAGGCATGGGGGAATTGAAACATCCCCCCCCCGGGCACGTTGAATTTATATATGGTATGCTTGTGTGTGAGTCTGTTAGTTTGTGGGGGGTTTTAAATCTTTAAAATTTTAAATTGTTGATTACTTATGATTTGTCTTTTACATGTTGTGAGCCGCCCCGAGTCTTCGGAGAGGGGCGGCATACAAATCCAAGTAATAAATAAATAAATAAATAAATAAATAAATATATATATATATTAGATTAGATTAGATTAGATTTATTGGATTTATATGCCGCCCCTCTCCGCAAACTCGGGGCGGCTCACAACAACAATAAAACAGTACATAATAACAAATCCAATGCCCACCAATCTAATTACAGTTTAAAATTAATAAATTTATAAAACAATCCCAATGTATATAAAAACAAACACACAGTCAATCAATCAATGGCAAAACAACATGGGCAAGGGGGAGATGTTTAGTTCCCCCATGCCTGACGGCAGAGGTGGGTCTTAAGGAGTTTACGAAAGGCAGGGAGGGTGGGGGCAATCCTAATCTCAGGGGGGAGCTGGTTCCAGAGGGTCGGGGCCCCCACAGAGAAGGCTCTTCCCCTGGGTCCCGCCAGACGGCATTGTTTGGTCGACGGGACCCGGAGAAGGCCGACTCTGTGGGACCTAACCGGTCGCTGGGATTCGTGCGGCAGGAGGCGGTCCCGAAGATATTCTGGTCCGGTGCCATGAAGGGCTTTATAGGTCATAACCAACACTTTGAATTGTGACCGGAAACTGATCGGCAACCAATGCAGACTGCGGAGTGTTGGAGTGATATGGGCATACTTAGAAACGCCCATAATTGCTCTCGCAGCTGCATTCTGCACGATCTGAAGTTTCCGAACACTTTTCAAAGGTAGCCCCATGTAGAGAGCGTTACAGTAGTCGAGCCTCGAGGTGATGAGGGCATGAGTGACTGTGAGCAATGACTCCCGGTCCAAATAGGGCCGCAACTGTCGCACCAGGCGAACCTGGGCAAACGCCCCCCTCGCCACAGCTGAAAGATGTTTCTCTAATGAGAGCTGTGGATCGAGGAGGACGCCCAAGTTGCGGACCCTCTCTGAGGGGGTCAATAATTCCCCCCCCAGGGTAATGGACGGACAGATAGAATTGTCCTTGGGAGGCAAGACCCACAGCCACTCCGTCTTGTCTGGGTTGAGTTTGAGTTTGTTGACACCCATCCAGGCCCCAACAGCCTCCAGGCACCGGCACATCACTTCCACTGCTTCGTTGACTGGACATGGGGTGGAGATGTACAACTGGGTATCATCAGCGTATTGATGATACCTCACCCCATGCCCTTGGATGATCTCACCCAGCGGTTTCATGTAGATATTAAATAGCAGGGGGGAGAGGATCGACCCCTGAGGCACCCCACAAGGGAGAAACCTAGAGGTCGACCTCTGACCCCCCACTAACACCGACTGCGACCGACCAGAGAGGTAGGAGGAGAACCACTGAAGGACAGTGCCTCCCACTCCCAACCCCTCCAGCCGGCGCAGAAGGATACCATGGTCGATGGTATCGAAAGCCGCTGAGAGGTCAAGGAGCACCAGGACAGAGGACAAGCCCCTGTCCCGGGCCCGCCAGAGATCATCCATCAACGCGACCAAAGCAGTTTCCGTGCTGTAGCCGGGCCTGAATCCAGACTGCTGGGGACCTAGATAATCGGCTTCTTCCAAGGACCGCTGGAGTTGGAGTGCCACCACCTTCTCAACAACCTTCCCCATAAAGGGAAGGTTGGAGACTGGACGGTAGTTATTAAGCACGGCTGGGTCCAGGGAAGGCTTCTTGAGGAGGGGGCGCACAAGCGCTTCTTTATAGAGTGATGGAAAAACTCCCCTCCCCAAGGAAGCGTTGGTAATCTCCTGGGCCCAGCTCCGTGTCACCTCCCTGCTGGCCGAAACCAACCAGGAGGGACACGGATCCAGTAAACAGGTGGCGGAACTCACAGCTCCAATGGCCTTGTCCACTTCATCAGGTGTCACCAAGTCAAACTCCTCCCAGACAGATGGATAAAGACGTTTAGCCCCAGTCACCTCGACTGACTCGTTGTCAGTCGACTCTGTTTTACAATTGGAGTCGAGGTCCGCTCGGATCCGAGCGATTTTATCAGCGAAAAACGTGTTAAAATCCTCGGCACTACTCTGCAAGGGCTCCCCAACCCCCCTCTGGTTAAGAAGGGAGCGGGTCACCCTAAACAGAGCGGCCGGGCGGGATTCCGCTGACGCAATCAAGGCGGAATGATACGCGCATCTTGCCGCCTTGAGCGCCACTTTGTAAGTCTTAATATGAGCTCTTACAAGTGTTCGGTCGGATTCGGACTTACTCTTCCTCCATCGCTTCTCTAGACGTCTCTTCTGGCGTTTCAACACCCGGAGCTCCTCGTTGAACCATGGAGCTCTACGGGGTCTAGTGCCACGGAGAGGTCGCAACGGCGCAATCCGGTCAAGAGCCTCCACTGCAGCCTTGTTCCAGGCCTCAGCAAGAGACTCTGCCGAACTGTGGACGAGTGTATCTGGAATAACCCCAAGCGCCGTCTGGAAACCTTCTGGATCCATCAGGCGTCTGGGGCGGAACCTCCTAATTGGTTCCGCCTCCCTGCGGGGAAGGATTGGAGCCAGGAAGTTAAGCCGCAGTAGGAAATGATCTGACCACAACACAGGCAACATTTCTAAGCCCCTTAATCTCAGATCATTACTCAGTTGCTCAGAGAGGAATATCATATCGGGTGCGTGTCCACCCTCGTGAGTCGGACCCTGAACTACTTGAGTCAGGTCCATGGCTGTCATGGTGGCCATGAACTCCTGTGCCAGTCCAGAGGAACCGCCGAGTGACGGTAGATTGAAGTCCCCCAGGACGATAAGTCCGGGGAGCTCCACCGCCAACCCGGCCACCTCCTCGAGCAGCACAGGCAGGGCTCTTGACACGCAGCTGGGAGGCAGGTACGTGAGTAACAAGCCCACCTGAACCCCTAAGTCCAACTTCACCAGGAGGGACTCGCAACCCGCAACCTCTGGAGCAATGAGCCTACGCAGGCCAAGACTCTCCCTGGCTATAATAGCCACTCCTCCCCCCCTTCCCTGAGGTCGAGGTTGGTGCCAGACCCGAAACCCAGCTGGGCAAATTTCAGAGAGAGGAACTCCTCCCTCCGGGCCCAGCCAGGTTTCGGTCACACAAGCCAGGTCGGCCTCCTCATCCAGGATTAAATCCCGGATGAGGAGAGCTTTATTTACCACCGACCTGGCATTGAGTAGCAACAACTTGAGCCCAGGGCCAGAATCACACTCATCACCAGTGCCTTGAGTTAAGCTCATGGAGCCGGAAGAAGGGATTGCTACTAAGCAGCGATCCCTCCTTTCCCTGGAACGGCTAGCTCCATGGCTTCCGCCATACCTGCCTCTCCCCAGCAAGACCGGAATATTTTGACCCTCTGCCACCCCAGGGATAAGTGTCCCCGTCCCTCCTGCCCTTCCAGCGTCAGATGTGCCAAAAATTCCATTCATATCATATTCATTCATTTCATACATATTATAATCCCACCCACCCACTCCATTCCATCTATCACCCCGGTCCCATTCATTTTCATTCACAGCATTCCATTCATTCCAATAATTACTAAAATAATCACATTCACTCACGCCGTCCCTACCACTCTCCCATCCAACCCTATTCACTCCGTTCCTTTCAATCTGATAATTAAAAACGTCCATCACTAAAAACCCAACAATTAATTATTAAATATAAATTAGATAAAACACAATTCTAAAAACCCAATTAATTATTAAATATAAATTAGCTAAAATACAATTCCCAATTAATTAATTAAATTAATTAGATATTAAGATCAGAATATAAAAATAGCTAAATATAAAAATATAGGAAAATATATACTGTATACTGTATATAGAAAAAATATAGAGAAAGGAGTCAGTCAGCAGCTCTTAAAAAAACAGCCAGTAGATGGCGTCAAAGTCCAAAAGATGGCTTCTTAAGGGTCTAATACGATCGTGATTGTCCACTTGGCAATTATCCCGATTTCTGGGGGAAACAAAATCAACAAAGTGCTGGCCCTGACCCCTGACCAGCACCCCCAGTCCAAGTCCACAAGGCTTAGTTGTTATTTCCTCCGACTTTCTTAACCTTGTGTCCTTCCTTGCTCCTGTCGTTTGTATCCGTCGCCCTCCAATGTCAGCTGTTCTCCCTCGGCTGCATCTCCTCTCACAATAGTCCCTTCGGCTCCAAACCAGCACAATGTCCTCCGTTTCAATAGTCCCCCCGACGTAGGGCGCCCCCACCATTTGGCGCCACAGCGTCCCAGGAACAGATTTAACAAGGAAGGTCCAGTTGTCTTTTCCAGTCTTGGTGCTCAGCCTTCTCGGTAGTACTTCCGCAGTGAAAAACCACCCGAAAAACCACCCGACAGACATTTTGGAGCAACAGGGCATCAGGCTCTTGTTGAGGGGTGCTCTCTTCCAGCCTCCGAATCTCCCCATCTCTCGAGCGTGGTTACAGAGGACGGCAACATGCAGCAAATGGCAGGCGGCTGTGTTGTAATTAGCAGCCGCCATTCCCGCTTCCCAGCTGATCGATCCAACAAGTCTTCGCAACGAAGGGGACAGAGAATGCCATGGGAAAGTGGGGCATTGACATCATTTTATGCAGCAAATGCTCACCTTCCGGACTGCAGATGAGCTGTTAAGCTGAGTGCCCAATTTCTCTATATTTATCTGTGTGTGTGTGTGTGTGTGTATGTGTGTGTGTGTGTGTGTGTGTATGTATATGTATGTATGTATATATATATATATATATGTTTTCGTAAATTTTCACGGGTATATGTATGTAGATTGTTCTGAGTTCGGGTTTTGCCCTGTGTAATGTTTTGCATGTCTATGCGACGTTTTGGTGAAATCACATTCACCATCTTACAACAAAGCAAAGATTGGAACTCCAGCCTGAAGATGGTGAATGTGATTTCACCGAAACGTCGCATAGACATGCAAAACATTACACAGGGCAAAACCCGAACTCAGAACAATCTACATATATATATATATATATATATATATATATATATATATATATATATATATATATATATATATATATATGTTTTCGTAGATTTTCACGGGTACAGGTATGACGGTCTTGGTATATTCGGGTTTCTTCCCGTGTAGGATTTGGAGATTTCTGGCGACGTTTCGATGAGGTCTCACTCATCATCTTCAGGCTGGTGTTTCTGTCCTTGTTCTCAGGCGAACAATGCGAGACCTTAGCTGCCTTCTTTCTATAAATACTGGTGGCTGGGTGTGGTTTGATGGTTCAGCAATTGCCTGCTGTGTAGAAACTTCCTGGTGAGTCAGAGGGGTAACAATTGGGGTCGTTGTTGTAGCTGAGGTATGCTGATTAGTTAATGGTTGTAGATTAGGCGTGATGTCCTGGGTAGTTAGAACTTGCAGGCTGCTAGATTGCTTTATAATGTGTGTCCTGAGTCTGGTTTATGTGGCTGGGATATGTTTGAGGGCTGGTTTCCAGATGTCTGGTAAGCGAGACATATCAAACATATCCCAGCCACAGAAACCAGACTCAGGACACACATTATAAAGCAATATAAAGCAATCTAGCAGCCTGCAAGTTCTAACTACCCAGGACATCACGCCTAATCTACAACCATTAACTAATCAGCATACCTCAGCTACAACAACGACCCCAATTGTTACCCCTCTGACTCACCAGGAAGTTTCTACACAGCAGGCAATTGCTGAACCATCAAACCACACCCAGCCACCAGTATTTATAGAAGGAAGGCAGCTAAGGTCTCGCATTGTTCGCCTGAGAACAAGGACAGAAACACCAGCCTGAAGATGATGAGTGAGACCTCATCGAAACGTCGCCAGAAATCTCCAAATCCTACACGGGAAGAAACCCGAATATATGTCACATGTTTAAGCTGAATTTGAAAATTAAGGGAGACTAGGATAGATCTATTTCGGCCTTATTTTGGCCTCATCAGCTAGCCATACCCACTATATATATATATATATATAGATTGTTCTGAGTTCGGGTTTTGCCCTGTGTAATATTTTGCATGTCTATGCGACGTTTCGGTGAAATCACATCCACCATCATCAGGCTGAAGTTTCCAAGCCTCGTGCTGTTGTAAAATGACATTCACCATCATCAGGCTGAAGTTCCAAGCTTCTTCTTGTTGTAAAATGGAATGTTTGCAACTGTCATTTCTTCCTAGTATATAGTGTAGGGGTGGAGATTTGGTTTGAATGTAGCAAATAGATTGGGTGATTCTGTTTTAGTGATCTGATTGGTTGGTGGAATCATAATTATTAGAAGGATTGACATGGTGATTTTTCTGAAGTGTTTTTTTGTTTAAGGCTGGTTTCCAAATCTCTGGTAGGCGGGATGTATCATCTCTTTTATTTATACAAAGGGGGCTCCTCTCAATTTCTATGGCTTCTAGAGCAATTCTTCTATATAAATTCTCTGTTTTGTGAAGTACTTTAGTTTTTTCAAAGTCAATTTCGTGCCCTGTTTTTTTTAATGTGCTGGACAAGGGAGGAAGTCTTTTCTTCTTTTTTAACTGCATTCACATGTTCTGCAATGCGTTGGCTTACTCTTCGATTGGTTTGTCCAATGTATGTGGCTGCACATGTTTTGCAGGGGATTTCATAGATTCCTTGGTATTCCAATTGGATTTTATCTTTGGGGCTCCTTAGGATATTAGATATTTTTTGGTTAGTGCAAAATGAAGTTTTGATGTTATGTTTTTGCAGAATTTTACTAATTTTGTCTGTGGTGCCCTTTATGTAAGGGAGGATGGTGGTACCGTTGTCCTGTTCTTGATCTTGTTTTTTTGGGGGTGTCTCTTTTTTGATTAGGTTTGTGATTGTTTTCCCTTCGAATCCATTAGAAATTAATACATCTTTGAGTTTGTTCAATTCAGTTTTTAAGTGCTCTTGGTCAGCTAAGCGTTTGGTTCTGGTGATGAGAGTTTTGGCCACTGAGGTGATTTGTGCGGGGTGGTGGTGTGAGTGTGCATTTAGATAATGGTTGCTATGGGTTTTCTTTTGGTAGATAGTGTGTCCTAGGCTGCCATTGGGTTTTTTATAGACCAGTACATCTAGAAAGGGAAGTTGATCATTGATTTCTGTTTCCATAGTAAACTGTATTTTGGGGTGTAGGCTGTTGAGATGTGTGAGGAAATTGTCTAGTTTTTCTTTACCATGTGGCCAAATTACAAAGGTATCATCAACATATCTCAGCCAAAGTTTGGGTTTGTATTTGGCTTGCTCTAAAGCATTATTTTCGAAATATTCCATATAGAGGTTGGCTATGACAGGTGATAGAGGTGATCCCATGGGGGCTCCCTCTATCTGTTTATATCTTTGTTCGTTATAGATGAAGTATGTATTGGTCAGGCAGTGGTTGGTAAGGTCTAGGATATATTTGGGGGGTTTGTGTTTGTCCTGGATAGCTGTCAAGGCTTCTTTAATAGGTATTTGTGTGAAAAGGGACACGACATCAAAACTCACAAGTAGGTCATCGGGTTGTAGGTTTTGTTTTTTAATTATTTGTATAAAGTGGAATGAATTTTGAACATATGAGGTAATAGTTTCTGTATATGGTTGAAGGTATTTGGCTAAAAATTTGGCAAGGTTTTGTAGAGGGGAGCCTATAGAACTGACTATTGGCCTGAGAGGTATTCCTTCCTTGTGTATTTTTGGAAGGCCATAGAGTTTTGGACATATGGAGGATTTTTCTCTGGGGATGATTTTTTGCTGGATTTCTTCACTGATGGGAGAGGCCTTGATTTTGGATTTCGTGGTTTTTTCTAGGTAGGTGGTAGGATCTGTGCTTAGGAGTTTGTAGGCTGGGTTTTGTAGTAGAGTTGTCATTTTTTCTTTGTAGTCTGAAGTATTCATCACTACTGTGGAGTTTCCTTTGTCGGCTGGGAGGATAATTATATTATTGTCCTTCTTCAAATTGATAAGTGCATCTCTTTCCTCCTTTTGTATGTTGCTTTTAGGAGGTTTACTAGAGCAGAGAATATTAGTGACTTTAAGTCTGATTTTGTTTGCTGTATCTGGGTTGATTTTATTTTTATTGATTTTATTTAGAGTTGTTTCAATTCCACATATGATGTTTTCAGTTGGGATACGTTTGGGGGTTATTGCAAAATTGAATCCTTTTGAAAGAATATTGGTTTCTGTAGTGGTGAGTGTCCTGTCTGATATGTTATGTACTGTTTTGGTCATAAGTTGTTGTGGAGGGCTGGGTTTCTGCTGTATTTCTAGTTTTTGGAGTTTTTTATTATGTGTGTCTGTCTTGTTTTGGGTTTCTGTTTCTGCTCTCCAGATTGATATTTGTTTGAATTTATCCCAGAGTATAGGGTGTAATTGGTTGCTGATTTTAAGGTGCAGAGAGAGTAAACTTTTGTTGATTTCATCAAGTATGAATCTTTTTTTGTGGAGTTCATTTCTGATTAGGGCTAATTCTGTTCTTTTTAGGATCCTCTCAATGGTTGGGGTTTTTGGGTGGAATTTTAGTTGGAAGTATTTGGGAATTATTCTTTTGTCCCTGCAGTTGCGTAGGAATGTGAGATCACATAAGATGGAGGCTTTTTTGACTTCAAGTTTTTCATAGGTTCTAGTCAGTAGGAAAGTGTCCTCCCCGTAGAGGTAAGATATTTGTTTTCGTAAATTTTCACGGGTATATGTATGTAGATTGTTCTGAGTTCGGGTTTTGCCCCGTGTAATATTTTGAGTGTCTATGCGACGTTTCGGTTAAATCACATTCACCATCATCAGGCTGAAGTTTCAAGCTTCCTGCTGTTGTAAATATGGAATGTTTGCAACTGCCATTTCTTCCTTGTATATAGTGTTAGGGGTGGAGATTTGGTTTGAATGTAGCA
The DNA here is from genome assembly GCF_031021105.1 of Erythrolamprus reginae. Taxonomy (NCBI): domain Eukaryota; kingdom Metazoa; phylum Chordata; class Lepidosauria; order Squamata; family Dipsadidae; genus Erythrolamprus; species Erythrolamprus reginae. The sequence continues at coordinate 299,048 of NW_027248498.1, forward strand.
AATAGATTGGGTGACTATGTTTTAGTGATCTGATTGGTTGGTGGAATCATAATTACTTGAAGGATTGACATGTTTAAGGCTGGTTTCCAAATCTCTGGTAGGCGGGACGTATCATCCCTTTTATTCATGCAGAGGGGGTGTTTCTCAATCTCTATAGCTTCTAAAGTAATTCTTCTATATAAATTTTCTGTTTTGGAAAGTAATTTAGTTTTTTCAAAGTCAATTTCGTGCCTTGTTTTTTTAATGTGCTGGACAAGGGAGGAAGTCTTTTCTTCTTTTTTAATTGCATTCTTATGTTCTGCAATGCGTGCACTCACTCTCCGATTGGTTTGTCCATTGTATGTGGCTGCACATGTTTTGCAAGGGATTTCATAGATTCCTTGGTGTTCTAATTGGATTTTATCTTTTGGGTTCCTTAGGATATTTGATATTTTTTGGTTAGTGAAAAATGAAGTTTTGATGTTATGTTTGTGCAGAATTTTACTAATTTTGTCTGTGGTGCCCTTGATGTAAGGGAGGAGGGTGGTACCATTGTCCTGTTCTTGATCTTGATTTTTGGGGGGTGTCTCTTTTTTGATTAGGTTTGGCCACATGGTAGGGAAAAACTAGACAATTTCCTCACACATCTCAATAACCTACACCCCAAAATACAATTTACTATGGAAACAGAAATCAATAATCAACTTCCCTTTCTAGATGTACTGGTCTACAAAAAACCCAATGGCACCCTAGGACACACTATCTACCAAAAGAAAACCCATACCAACTGTTATCTAAATGCACACTCCCACCACCCCCCCGCACAGATCACCTCAGTGGCCAAAACTCTCATCACCAGAACCAAATGCCTAGCTGACCATGAGCACTTAAAAACTGAATTGAACAAACTCAAAGATGTATTAATTTCTAATGGATTCGAAGGGAAAACAATCACAAACCTAATAAAAAAAGAGACACCCCCCTCATCAGCTAGCCACACCCTTCCTTATTGGGATTCGATCTGGCAGCCTCTGCCTTGTAAGAAGAGTTAGCAGTTGAGCCACCAAACCTTGATCCCTCCAGCTCTGTACCAGGGAGGGGCTATATATGTTTTTTTAATGTCGGATCACCCTGGTATATTGAAGGAACGTCACAGCTCCTTTTTGCCTCTAGGCCCAACCCAGGACCATTTCAAGGCAGTTAATTTATTCATAGCCGACAACTATATTCTGTATGTATCAAATGTTTTTAGCTTGGGATGTTCTAATCACCACTTTCTCCCCCTTGTTGCTACTCCTCCCTCCCTTAGGCACTGACATTGTCTCGTCTAGCATCTGTTGTGCCCAGAATTGTGTATTGGGTCTGCACTGTTCTGCAGCCCCCCTGTCTCTGTGCTCTCCCAACTTGCTCTCCTGCCTGCGATTGGAGCTTGCCTCGCCTTCACCTTCATTAGGCTCCTCCTTATGCCTATGGGGGGTGGAGTTTCAGATCTCCACCTGTTTCCATGACTAAATTAGCAATGGCTAAGATAATTACAGGAGGGAAGGAAGGGTGTGACCCTATGACGCGGGCAATGAGCAAAACAGAGTGGCTGTGGGTCTTCCCTCCCAGGGACAATTCCATCTGTCCATCCATTACCCTGGGGGGAGAATCATTGACCCCCTCAGGGTGGGTCCGCAACTTGGGCATCCTCCTCGATCCACAGCTCACATTAGAGAAACATCTTTCAGCTGTGGCGAGGGGGTCGTTTGCCCAGGTTCGCCTGGTGCGTCAATTGCGGCCCTATTTGGACTGGGAGTCGCTGCTCACAGTCACTCACGCCCTCATCACCTCGAGGCTTGACTACTGTAACGCTCTCTACATGGGGCTACCTTTGAAAAGTGTTCGGAAACTTCAGATCGTGCAGAATGCAGCTGCGAGAGCAATCATGGGCTTCCCCAGGTATGCCCATGTTACACCAACACGCCGCAGTCTGCATTGGTTGCCGATCAGTTTCCGGTCACAATTCAAAGTGTTGGTTATGACCTATAAAGCCCTTCATGGCACCGGACCAGATTATCTCCGGGGCCGCCTTCTGCTGCACGAATCCCAGCGACCAGTTAGGTCCCACAGAGTGGGTCTTCTCTGGGCCTTGTCAACTAAACAATGCCACTTGGTGGGACCCAGGGGAAGAGCCTTCTCTATGGAGGCCCCGGCCCTCTGGAACCACCTCTCTCCAGAGATTAGAATTGCCCCCACACTCCTTGCCTTTCGAAAGCTACTTAAAACCCACCTCTGCCATCAGGCATGGGGGAACTGAGATCCTCTTCCCCCTAGGCCTTTACAATTCTATGCATGGTATTTCTATATGTATGTTTGGTTTTTATCATAATGGGTTTTTAATCGTTTTTAGTATTGGATTATTGTCATATACTGTTTTATTATTGTTGTTAGCCGCCCCGAGTCTCCGGAGAGGGGCGGCATACAAATCCAATAAATCAAATCAAATCAAATCAAATTGAGCAGCATCCTATAAAATCAACTGTCTTTGAGGGGGATTTTAATGCTCTGATGACGTTAGTAGAGGACTAATGAAAGCTTAGTTAATTTGAGTAGTTTTTAATAAATTTTAAAACGTTCTGGAGATCGCAATGGCTGCTGCCTCTTCATTTATAAATCTCTGAAACTTACATTTAAGCTGCAGAGATTCCTGATGACGTTTCGACGAGGTCCCGCTCGTCATCTTCAGGCTGGTGCTTTTGGCTTTGTGCCATGGTGAACATTTAACAATGTTTGAGCAAGGGGTTGAACTAGAAGCCCTCCAGGGTCCCTTCCATTATGTCATTCTGTTAAATCCATGGACAGGGACTTAGGTCCAAGCCAGCATCCAAATAACAGAGACAAACAACCAAGTAGAAAATAATATCCTCATGATGGAACTACCAAGGAGAAAACCTGCATTCACACTGACAGGGGAAGCTACTGCGTATTTTCACCACATTTTCATCTATAGCTACATTGATAACAAAAGAGTTAATACGAAATTCCTTAATTCTATGCGTTAAAAATCCTGATTTTGTTGCTGCATTGAGTCAAGATAGATCAGACTTCCCCTAAAATTCTTTCTTTCTTTCTTGGGACCCTCCCCCTCTTTTGTCCCCCATTCAGCTGATACCCAACCACCATCTCCAGAACCTCCCCAGAAGAAGCCCCACTGAGCCAGAGTGTCCAGACTGGGCTCTTTGGCTTCCCTTTCCTGGGGGAGAACCATGCCCTCTGACCACATGAGCCCATTTCTGCAGACTCTACCTGGCCATCTCTGGCTGGAGACGGGGGTCAACTCTGCCCAGAGGGTGAGGAGTCCCAGCAGGAGAAGAAGGCCTCCAGAAGACATGGTGAAGCCGTCTGTTCCACACTCAGGCTGTTGGCTCTATTTATTCTCCCTGCTGGGATTTTCACACCTCTAGTTCCAGGAAGCAACCAATGGAAGAACTTTGTCTGTGGAGGTTGTGAATGCTCCAACACTTGGGACTTTCAGGGGGAGAAGGGATGGCCATTTGTCCAAGATAATGCAGGTATTCCCGCTTCAGCGGAGAGGGGGGGGCTGACTAGATGACCTACAAGGTCCCTTCCAACTCAAATAAATAAATAAGTATAAGTTTTATTAGATTTGTATGCCGCCCCTCTCTGAAGACTCGGGGCGGCTCACAACAACAGCAACATAATATACAAAGTACAAATCCAATATAAGTTAAAAGCAATTTAAAACCCATAAATATTAAGAAACAATCATTACTACACAATCATACCAATCTCATATACAGTGATCCCTCGATCATCGCGAGGGTTCCGTTCCAGGACCCCTCGCGATGATCGATTTTTCGCGAAGTAGCGGTGCGGAAGTAAAAACACCATCTGCGCATGCGCAGATGGTGTTTTTACTTCCACCGCCGCCCGCCCTTCGTCCGCCATTGCCAGCTCCGCTTCCCAGCTGAGAAGCGGAGCCGGGGGTGTCCCGAAGTGCGCGCGCGCTTGGGGACACCCTAGTTCCGCTTCTCAGCTGGGAAGCAGAGCTGGGGTATCCCCGCGCTCGCGCGCGGCGTCCGCCATTGCCAGCTCCGCTTCCCAGCTGAGAAGCGGAGCCGGGGGTGTCCCGAAGCGCGCGCGCGCGCTTGGGGACACCCTAGCTCCGCTTCTCAGCTGGGAAGCAGAGCTGGGGTATCCCCGCGCTCGCGCGCGGCGTCCGCCATTGCCAGCTCCGCTTCCCAGCTGAGAAGCGGAGCCGGGGGTGTCCCGAAGCGCGCGCGCGCTTGGGGACACCCTAGCTCCGCTTCTCAGCTGGGAAGCAGAGCCGGGGTATCCCCGCGCTCGCGCGCAGCGTCCGCCATTGCCAGCTCCGCTTCCCAGCTGAGAAGCGGAGCCGGGGGTGTCCCGAAGCGTGCGCGCGCTTGGGGACACCCTAGCTCCGCTTCTCAGCTGGGAAGCAGAGCCGGGGTATCCCCGCGCTCGCGCGCGGCGTCCGCCATTGCCAGCTCCGCTTCCCAGCTGAGAAGCGGAGCCGGGGGTGTCCCGAAGCGCGCGCGCGCTTGGGGACACCCTAGCTCCGCTTCTCAGCTGGGAAGCAAAGCCGGGGTATCCCCGCGCTCGCGCGCAGCGTCCGCCATTGCCAGCTCCGCTTCCCAGCTGAGAAGCGGAGCCAGGGGTGTCCCGAAGCGCGCGCGCGCTTGGGGACACCCTAGCTCCGCTTCTCAGCTGGGAAGCGGAGCAGGGGTTTCCCGCGCGGGTGCCGCCCGCCCGCCCCGTTGCTCGCACCGCCGCTGTCTTACCGGGGCAAGTGGGGGAAGACTCAGGGAAGCCTCTGCCCGGCGGGGAAACTCCACCATCTACGCATGCGTGGAAGGGCACGCATGCGCAGATGGTGGAGTTTACTTCCGGGTTGAAAACTCGCGATATAGCGTTTAGCGAACATCGAGATCGCGAAACTCGAGGGATCACTGTATTACAGTCAGAAAAAAGAGGGTGCTGGGGGGACAAGATAGTTATTCCCCCCCCCATGCCTGGTGACATAGATAGGTCTTCAACATCTTATGGAAAGTGGGGCAATTCAAATCTCCAGGGGGAGTTTATTCCAGAGGGCTGGGGCCGCCACAGAGAAGGCTCTTTCCCTGGGTCCCACCAAACAGAAGGCCAACTCTGTGGGACCTGATTGGCCGCTGGGATTCGTGCGGCAGAAGGCGGTCCCAGAGGTATTCTGGTCTGATGCCATGTAGGGCTTTATAGGTCATTACCAGCACTTTGAATTGTGACCGGAAACTGATCGGCAACCAGTGCAGCCCGCGGAGTGTTGGCGAAACGTGGGCAGATCTTGGAAGCCCCACGATAGCTCTCGAGGCCACATTCTGCACGATCTGAAGTTTCCAAACATTTTTCAAAGGAAGCCCCATGTAGAGAGCGTTGCAGTAATCGAGCCTCAAGGTGACGAGGGCGTGAGCGACTGTGAGCAATGACTCCAGATAGGGCCGCAACTGGTGCACCAGGCGGACCTGGGCAAATGATCCCCTCGCCACAGCTGAAAGATGGTGCTCTAATGTTAGCTGTGGATCAAGGAGGATGCCCAAGTTGCAGGCCCTCTCTGAGGGGGTCAATAATTCCCCCCCCACAGGGTAATGGATGGACAGATGGAATTGTCCTTGGGAGGCAAAACCCACAGCCACTCCGTCTTATCAGGGTTGAGTTTGAGTCTGTTGACACCCATCCAGGCCCCAACAGCCTCCAGGCACCAGCACATCACTTTAACTAAATAACTAAATAAGTAAATAACTAAATAAGTAAATAACTAAATAACTAAATAACTGAATAACTAAATAACTAAATAAGTAAATAACTAAATAACTAAATAACTAAATAACTAAATAACTAAATAACTAAATAACTAAATAACTAAATAACTAAATAACTAAATAACTAAATAACTAAATAACTAAATAACTAAATAACTAAATAACTAAATAACTAAATAACTAAATAACTAAATAACTGAATAACTGAATAAATAAATAACTAAATAACTAAATAACTAAATAACTAAATAACTAAATAACTAAATAACTAAATAACTAAATAACTGAATAACTGAATAACTGAATAACTGAATAACTAAATAACTAAATAACTAAATAACTAAATAACTAAATAACTAAATAACTGAATAACTGAATAACTGAATAACTAAATAACTAAATAACTAAATAACTAAATAACTAAATAACTAAATAACTAAATAACTAAATAACTAAATAACTAAATAACTGAATAACTGAATAACTGAATAAATAAATAAATATAAACACATAAACACATAAACACATAAACACATAAACACATAAACACATAAACACATAAACACATAAACACATAAACACATAAACACATAAACACATAAACACATAAACACATAAACACATAAACACATAAACACATAAACACATAAACACATAAACACATAAACACATAAACACATAAACACATAAACACATAAACACATAAACACATAAACACAAAGAAGAACTGAAATCAATGGTACTCAAGGGATCATAATCTGTACTAGAAGGGAGGAGGGGGGTTGAAGCAAGGGGAGGGGGAGGAGAATCCTTGCTTGTTTTCTTTCGGACATTTCATGACCCATCTAAGTAGCATCATTACTGCAGGCAGCCACTGTGCACGAAGGTCCTTGAGCAGGAAATAATCATCAGCGCTGGACGTCTTGTGCTTCCTTGAACAAACCTTTAAGAACACAAATCCCAGTGACCGATCAGGTCCCACAGAGTCGGCCTTCTCCGGGTCCCGTCGACCAAACAATGTTGTTTGGCGGGCCCCAGGGGAAGAGCCTTCTCTGTGGCGGCCCCGGCCCTCTGGAACCAACTCCCTCCAGAAATTAGAACGGCCCCCACCCTCCTTCTCTGTCGCAAATTACTTAAGACCCACCTTTGTCGCCAGGCATGGGGGAGTTAAGTTATCCTTTCCCCCTAGGCTACTACAAGTTATGCATGGTATGTTTGTGTGTATGTTTGGTTTTTGTTTTGTTTTTTATAATAAGGGTTTTTTAGTTGTTTTTATTAATTGGATTGTTCATGTTGTTTTACCACTGTTGTTAGCTGCCCCGAGTCTGCGGAGAGGGGCAGCATACAAATCCAATAAATAATAATAATAATAATAATAATAATAATAATAACAACAACAACAACAACAACAACAACATAAGAACATTAGAGCTCTGCTGAATCAGGCCAAAGCCCATCGAGTCCAGCATTCTGTGTCCCACAGGGGCCCCCCAATTGTCCATGGGGATCTTGAGCAGAAGGAGAAGGCAAGACCCTCCCTTTCCCCTGACCCCCAACAAATGGGACCCCAGGGAATCCTGCCTGTCTCAACCAACATAGATGCGGCACATGGACATCCGTTTCAATCACCACCGATAGATACACTTGGAATCCAGGAATCCGTCTAATCCTGCCTTGAAGCTATCACATACAATATCCAGCTTGAAAACCAAGGAGTTTGTGAAATACCACGTAAAATCTGCCCAGCCACAGGTATGCTGATTAGTTAATGGTTGTGCCCAGCCACATATATTGGACAAACTAATAGGAGAGTAAATGCACGTGTTGCAGAACATAAGAACGCATTAAAAAAAGAAGAATAAAAGTTCCTCCCTTTTCCAACACCTCAAAACTATAGAACATGAAACTGATTTTGACAGAACTAAATTAATTTCCACTGAACTGCCTCCCCTCTTTCAATACGGGTGGGTGGGTGTGGAGTGCTGGCTCAGCAGCTGCAGGCTGGGTTGAAACTTCCTGGTGAGTCAGTGGGGTAACATCTGGGGTCCTTGATGTAAGTGATGTATGCTGATTAGTTGATGTTTGTGGATTGGGGGTGATATCCTGAGTAGTTGGAGCTTGCAGACTGTTGTGTTATGTGGGTCTGGGGGTGTAACAATTTTGGTTTGGCTGCAAGTTTGTGGCCTGGTCATGTGTTTATGGTGTTTGTCAGTTTGCTTATGTTTATGGTGTTTCTTTGCGTGTCAGAGGGGGCTGCAACAGTTGGGGGCACTGCTGTAGTTTGGGTTCTGGGTGGTGGTTGTATTTGGTCTGTAAGGTGGGTGTGGGTTTGGGTCTGGTGGAGGTGATTGGTGGTGGTGTCCTGCCTTGTCCTGGGTCTGGTTTCAGTTTGTATGGCTGGGATACGTTTAATGCGGGCCGGTTTCCAGATGTCTGGTAGGTGGGAGGTATCATCACGTTTGTTCATATTGTGGGGGTGTTTTTCTATTTCAATGGCTTCCATGATTATTCTTTTGTTGTAGTGATCAGTTTTGGAAATTAATTTAGTTCTGTCGAAATCAATTTCATGTTTTGTAGTTTTGAAGTGTTGAAAAAGGGAGGAAGTTTTTTCTTCTTTTTTTTAATGCGTTCTTATGTTCTGTAATACGTGCATTTACTCTCCTACTACTTTGTCCAATATATGTGGCTGGGCAGATTTACTGCCTAGCCACATATACTGGACAAACTAATAGGAGAGTCAATCTGCCCAGCCACATATATTGCAACCGCTGGCCGCCTTTTACTCTGCCCACCCCCGCGCCTCTTGTGGCAGTCGCAACCCACAACCACCCACTCCTGCCCGCCATGTCACCAGAATGGCATTCCCCATTGTTGAGGCTGGGACCTACCACTGCCTATGACAATCATTAAGAGTTGTACTTGATGATTGTTTAGAAATATATATTTTCTTTTATATTCACTGAGAGCATACACACCAAAGACAAATTCCTTGTGTATCCAAATTGGGCCAAGAAAGAATTCTGCTCTATTCTATTCTATTCTAGTCTAGTCTAGTCTAGTCTAATCTACTCTACTCTACTCTACTCTACTCTAATCTAATCTACTCTACTCTACTCTACTCTAATCTACTCTACTCTACTCTACTCTACTCTACTCTATTCTACTCTACTCTAATCTGCTCTGCTCTGCTCTACTCTACTCTACTCTACTCTACTCTACTCTACTCTATTCTATTCTATTTAAGCCTAGAAGGGAGGCATAAGGAAGGAGACTGAAAGGCTCCTTTGTGTAATTGCGAGACTAACCATGAGGCTAGAACCTGGCCAGCCATCTGGATTGACATCAGCCTCCTCCACAGGTTGAATCTCTCTTTGATGAGTTCCCATCCCTTGTTCCTTTTCTGTGTACATTGGTAAACAGCATGACCCCCTCCTTTGAACAGGTGAGCCCTGGGGCTGCTGCTCCTTCCTGGATCCTGGATTATACAACCAGGTCCTGGATGACGAGGCCTGTTTCCATCACAAAGTGTACCGTGACTGAAAGGATTGGAAGGGACATCCTGCAAGAGTCACACTCACCTTGGATGCTCCAAACTGTATCCAGGATCCCTCTGTGTCCTGCCAAACCCTCCGGCCGAACAAACCGCCTTGTCCCACGGATCCTCTTGCAGCTGTGGCAAAACGTCTTTCCAGTGAGTGAGGGTTGGTGGATTCTCAGCCCCTCCCCCTGGGGAAAATGCCCCCCACCAACTCTGGAGCAGAACCTCTGCAGGGAGGCCCCCCACCAAAGAGGGTGAAGAATGTCATTCCCCTGCTCTGCCCCCCCCCCCCGGGGCCTTGGCCAAATTTATTTATTCATTCATTGTAAGAAAAGTAAACCAAGTAATAAATAAATAAATAAATAAACAAACAAACAAACAAACAAACAAACAAACAAACAAACAATAAATAAATAAATAAATAGATAGATAAATGAATAGATAAATAGATAAATAAATGAATCAATCAATCAATCAATCAATCAAATAATCAATATAGATATAGATATATTGATATAGATAACATAAACGTAAACATAAACGTAAACATAAACAAGAACTGAATGCAATGGGACCCAAGGGAACCCTGCCTGTCTCAACCAACATAGAGGCGGCACATGGACATCCGTTTCAATCACCACTGATAGATACACTTGGCATCCGTGAATCTGTCTAATCCAGCCTTGAAGCTATCAAGGCTGACAGCTGTCACGACTTCTTCTGGAAGGGACGACGTTTAAAGGGTGACTTGATCGAAGTGTATGAAATCCTGCATGGGATAGAAAAGGTGGACAGAGAATAATTCTTTTCTCTCACACACAATACTAAGACGAGGAGGCCTCCCCTAAAGCTCACAGGTCAGAAAGTGAGGACAAATCAAGGGGAATATTTTTTCACCCAGAGGGTCCTTGGTTGATGGAATTCCCTTCCAGAAGAGGTTGTGACAGTTGTCAGCCTGAAGAGCTTCAAGGCAGGATTAGACAGATTCAGGGATGCCAAGTGTATTGGTGGTTATTGAAAGGGATGTCCATGTGCCGCCTCTATGTTGGTGGAGGCAGGCAGGGTTCCCTCGGGTCCCATTTGTTGGGGGTCAAGGGAAAGGGAAGGTCTTGCCTTCTCGTTCTGCTCAAGATCCCCATGGACAATTGGGGGGCCCCTGTGGGACACAGAATGCTGGACTCGATGGGATTTGGCCCGATTCAGCAGGGCTCTTCTTAGGGTCTTATGTTCTTCAAGGTTTGTTCAAAGAAGCACAAGACGTCCAGCGCTTATGGTTATTTCCTGCTCAAGGACCTTCGTGCACAGCGACTGTGTGCACTAATGATGCTACTTACATGGTTCATGAAATGTCCGAAAGAAAACAAGCAAGGATTCTCCTCCCCCTCCCCTTGCTACAACTCCCCTCCTCCCTTCTAGTACAGATTATGATCCCTAGATGGGTAGTGGAACATCTATAAAAAACTACCCAGCTCAGAGAGCACCATGAATCCCACAATCATTGTTGTCATCCTCCTCCTCCTCCTCCTCTTCTTCCTCTTCCTCCTCCTCCTCCTCTTCTTCCTCTTCCTCCTCCTCCTCCTCTTCTTCCTCCTCCTCCTCTTCCTCTTCTTCCTCCTCCTCATAGGAAGGAAGCAGATCTCTCCCTATGTCCTTACAATGATAATGTGCCTTAGTTGGACAATGAGGTGTCTCAAAGAAAACCACCAAGCTCAAGATATATATATATATACATATATCTTGAGCTTGGTGGTTTTCTTTGAGAGCTGAGCTGCTTTTCTTCTATAAATACTGGTGGCTGGGTGTGGTTTGATGGCTCAGCAATTGCCTGCTGTGTAGAAACTTCCTGGTGAGTCAGTGGGGTAACACCTGGGGTCATTGATGTAGCTGAGGTATGCTGATTAGTTAATGGTTGTGGATTAGGCATGATATCCTGAGTAGTTGGGACTTGCAGGCTACTTGATTGTTTTGCAATGTGTGTTCTGAGTCTGGTTTCTATGGCTGGGATACGTTTGAGGGCTGGTTTCCAGATGTCTAGTAAGCGAGAGGTATCATCCCGCTTGTTCACATTTGGGGGATGTTTTTCTATCCCGATGGCTTCCATGATTATTCTTTTGCTGTAGTGTTCTGTTTTGGAAATTAATTTAGTACTGTCAAAATCAATTTCATGTCCTCTAGTTTTGAAGTGTTGGAAAAGGGAGGAGGTTTTTTCTTTTTTCTTTAATGCATTCTTATGTTCTGCAACACGTGCATTTACTCTCCTGTTAGTTTGTCCAATATATGTGGCTGGGCAGATTTTACACGGTATTTGATAAACTCCCTGGTTTTCTAGCTGGATATTGTCTTTCGGGTTTCTTAGGATGCTGGCTATTTTTTTATCTGTACCAAAGGCTGTCCTGATGTTGTGTCTGCGGAGAATTTTACTGATTTTATCTGTGGTGCCCTTGATGTAAGGGAGGAGGGCGATGCCATTGTCCTGTCCTGTGTCTTGGTTATTGGGGGGTGTCTCTTTTTGGATTAATTTGTTGATTGCCTCTCTTTGGAATCCATTGGAAATTAATACATTTGTGAGACTGTGTAATTCAGGTTCCATGTGGTCTTTGTCGGCTAGGCGTTTGGTTCTGGAAATGAGGGTCTTGGCTACAGAATTGATTTGTGCAGGGTGATGGTGGGATTTTGCGTTCAAGTAGCGGTTGGTGTGTGTCTTCTTCTGGTAGACGGTATGTCCTAGGGCAGTGATTTTCAACCTTTTTTGAGCCGCGGCACACTTTTTACATTTACAAAATCCTGGGGCACACCACCAACCAAAATGACACAAATCTAATAAATAAATAAATAAATAAATACATACATACATACATACATACATACATACATACATACATACATACATAAATAAATAAATAAATAAATAAATAACCCCCTCATATATATAATCCCATGTAACATCCCCTTATAAATACAGTCAATCATCAATCATCCCTCCTGAAATTTATACCACTGTCTCATTTATGGGTACTTCTGTCTTTCCCCCTTTTCTCTCTCATGTTTCTCATTTCTCTCTCTTCCTCCCTTTTTCCCTCATTCCTTCTCCCTTTCACTTCTCCTCTTTTTCCATCCCTGTCTCTCTCCCTCCCTTATGTGTGTGTATGTATACACATATACATATATTGCAGCCGCTGGCCGCCTTTTACTCTGCCCACCCCCGCACCTCTTGTGGCAGTCGCAACCCACAACCACCCACTCCTGCCCGCCATGTCACCAGAATGGCGTTCCCCACCGTTGAGGCTGGGACCTACCACTGCCTATGACAATCATTAAGAGTTGTACTTGATGATTGTTTAGAAATATATATTTTCTTTTATATTCACTGAGAGCATACACACCAAAGACAAATTCCTTGTGTATCCAAATTGGGCCAAGAAAGAATTCTGCTCTATTCTATTCTATTCTATTCTAGTCTAGTCTATTCTAGTCTAGTCTAATCTACTCTACTCTACTCTACTCTAATCTAATCTACTCTACTCTACTCTACTCTAATCTACTCTACTCTACTCTACTCTATTCTACTCTACTCTAATCTGCTCTGCTCTGCTCTACTCTACTCTACTCTACTCTACTCTACTCTATTCTATTCTATTTAAGCCTAGAAGGGAGGCATAAGGAAGGAGACTGAAAGGCTCCTTTGTGTAATTGCGAGACTAACCATGAGGCTAGAACCTGGCCAGCCATCTGGATTGACCTCAGCCTCCTCCACAGGTTGAATCTCTCTTTGATGAGTTCCCATCCCTTGTTCCTTTTCTGTGTACATTGGTAAACAGCATGACCCCCTCCTTTGAACAGGTGAGCCCTGGGGCTGCTGCTCCTTCCTGGATCCTGGATTATACAACCAGGTCCTGGATGACGAGGCCTGTTTCCATCACAAAGTGTACCGTGACTGAAAGGATTGGAAGGGACATCCTGCAAGAGTCACACTCACCTTGGATGCTCCAAACTGTATCCAGGATCCCTCTGTGTCCTGCCAAACCCTCCGGCCGAACAAACCGCCTTGTCCCACGGATCCTCTTGCAGCTGTGGCAAAACGTCTTTCCAGTGAGTGAGGGTTGGTGGATTCTCAGCCCCTCCCCCTGGGGAAAATGCCCCCCACCAACTCTGGAGCAGAACCTCTGCAGGGAGGCCCCCCACCAAAGAGGGTGAAGAATGTCATTCCCCTGCTCTGCCCCCCCCCTGGGGCCTTGGCCAAATTTATTTATTCATTCATTGTAAGAAAAGTAAACCAAGTAATAAATAAATAAATAAATAAATAAATAAATAAACAAACAAACAAACAAACAAATAAACAAACAAACAAACAAATAATAAATAAATAAATAGATAGATAAATGAATAGATAAATAGATAAATAAATGAATGAATGAATGAATCAATCAATCAATCAAATAATCAATATAGATATAGATATATTGATATAGATAACATAAACGTAAACATAAACGTAAACATAAACAAGAACTGAATGCAATGGGACCCAAGGGAACCCTGCCTGTCTCAACCAACATAGAGGCGGCACATGGACATCCGTTTCAATCACCACTGATAGATACACTTGGCATCCGTGAATCTGTCTAATCCAGCCTTGAAGCTATCAAGGCTGACAGCTGTCACGACTTCTTCTGGAAGGGACGACGTTTAAAGGGTGACTTGATCGAAGTGTATGAAATCCTGCATGGGATAGAAAAGGTGGACAGAGAATAATTCTTTTCTCTCACACACAATACTAAGACGAGGAGGCCTCCCCTAAAGCTCACAGGTCAGAAAGTGAGGACAAATCAAGGGGAATATTTTTTCACCCAGAGGGTCCTTGGTTGATGGAATTCCCTTCCAGAAGAGGTTGTGACAGTTGTCAGCCTGGAGAGCTTCAAGGCAGGATTAGACAGATTCAGGGATGCCAAGTGTATTGGTGGTTATTGAAAGGGATGTCCATGTGCTGCCTCTATGTTGGTTGAGGCAGGCAGGGTTCCCTCAGGTCCCATTTGTTGGGGGTCAGGGGAAAGGGAGGGTCTTGCCTTCTCGTTCTGCTCAAGATCCCCATGGACAATTGGGGGGCCCCTGTGGGACACAGAATGCTGGACTCGATGGGATTTGGCCCGATTCAGCAGGGCTCTTCTTAGGGTCTTATGTTCTTCAAGGTTTGTTCAAAGAAGCACAAGACGTCCAGCGCTTATGGTTATTTCCTGCTCAAGGACCTTCGTGCACAGCGACTGTGTGCACTAATGATGCTACTTACATGGTTCATGAAATGTCCGAAAGAAAACAAGCAAGGATTCTCCTCCCCCTCCCCTTGCTACAACTCCCCTCCTCCCTTCTAGTACAGATTATGATCCCTAGATGGGTAGTGGAACATCTATAAAAAACTACCCAGCTCAGAGAGCACCATGAATCCCACAATCATTGTTGTCATCCTCCTCCTCCTCCTCCTCTTCTTCCTCTTCCTCCTCCTCCTCCTCTTCTTCCTCCTCCTCTTCTTCCTCTTCGTCCTCCTCCTCCTCTTCCTCTTCTTCCTCCTCCTCATAGGAAGGAAGCAGATCTCTCCCTATGTCCTTACAATGATAATGTGCCTTAGTTGGACAATGAGGTGTCTCAAAGAAAACCACCAAGCTCAAGATATATATATATATACATATATCTTGAGCTTGGTGGTTTTCTTTGAGAGCTGAGCTGCTTTTCTTCTATAAATACTGGTGGCTGGGTGTGGTTTGATGGCTCAGCAATTGCCTGCTGTGTAGAAACTTCCTGGTGAGTCAGTGGGGTAACACCTGGGGTCGTTGATGTAGCTGAGGTATGCTGATTAGTTAATGGTTGTGGATTAGGCATGATATCCTGAGTAGTTGGGACTTGCAGGCTACTTGATTGTTTTGCAATGTGTGTTCTGAGTCTGGTTTCTATGGCTGGGATACGTTTGAGGGCTGGTTTCCAGATGTCTAGTAAGCGAGAGGTATCATCCCACTTGTTCATATTTTGGGGATATTTTTCTATCTCGATGGCTTCCATGATTATTCTTTTGCTGTAGTGTTCTGTTTTGGAAATTAATTTAGTACTGTCAAAATCAATTTCATGTCCTGTAGTTTTGAAGTGTTGGAAAAGGGAGGAGGTTTTTTCTTTTTTCTTCAATGCATTCTTATGTTCTGCAACACGTGCATTTACTCTCCTGTTAGTTTGTCCAATATATGTGGCTGGGCAGATTTTACACGGTATTTGATAAACTCCCTGGTTTTCTAGCTGGATATTGTTTTTCCGGGTTTCTTAGGATGCTGGCTATTTTTTTATCTGTACCAAAGGCTGTCCTGATGTTGTGTTTGTGGAGAATTTTACCGATTTTATCTGTGGGGCCTTTGATGTAAGGGAGGAGGGCGATGCCATTGTCCTGTTCTGTGTCTTGGTTATTGGGGGGTGTCTGTTTTTGGATTAAGTTGTTGATTGCCTCTCTTTGGAATCCATTGGAAATTAATACATTTGTGAGACTGTGTAATTCAGGTTCCAGGTGGTCTTTGTCGGCTAGGCGTTTGGTTCTGGAAATGAGGGTCTTGGCTACAGAATTGATTTGTGCAGGGTGATGGTGGGATTTTGCGTTCAAGTAGCGGTTGGTGTGTGTCTTCTTCTGGTAGACGATATGTCCTACGGAGCCATTGGGTTTTTTGTAGATTAGGACATCCAGGAAGGGAAGTTTGTTGTTGGTTTCTATTTCCATGGTGAATTGTATTTTGGACTGTAGGCTGTTGAGATGTGTGAGAAAGCTGTCCAGTTTTTCTTTCCCATGTGGCCAAATTACGAAGGTGTCATCTACATATCTAAGCCAGAGTTTGGGTTTGTGTTCAGATTTGTCCAAGGCGTTGGTTTCAAAATATTCCATGTATAAGTTTGCGATGATGGGTGACAGGGGTGATCCCATAGGGGCTCCTTCTATCTGTTTGTATCTTTGTCCATTGTGGATGAAGTATGTATTCATCAGGCAGTGGTTGGTCAGATCTAAGATGTGCTTCGGGGGGTTATATTTGTTTTGGATGGCTGTCAGGGCTTCTTTGATAGGCACTTGGGTGAAGAGAGATATGACATTGAAGCTTAC